>NC_090740.1:101224248-101231748 GCF_036898095.1 Palaemon carinicauda | reverse complement strand
TTTTTTTACCTCACTATCAATACTGGAATACTTTGCATAATCTACCGTGTAATTTTCATACTTCTTTTGAAACCTTCAACAATCAATTTCTGTCTTTGTCTCCTTTTTATAGTATCCCAAGTATCATTTGATATCCATGGCTTTCACCTTGTAACTGCGTGTCCCGAGACTTCACTACCAACTGACTGATATGCTATCTTATTATCACACTTTTTTAATTGTCTATTTTTCGTCTCTTAAAAATATCTTGGACTTTAAATCGATTCCTACATTCAATTTCAAATGTTTCTCTGTGCTCTTCTTCTTAAAGCTTAGTTGTATCAAACGTAGGTATTATATCTATCTTTTTGTTGAGTGCTTCAAGTTTTTATTTCAATGTGGCAATGAGGAGCTGGTAATCAATATCAATATCTACCCCTATATAGCTTCTCACTTTTCTCAGAGTCCTCATTCTCTCTTTACTAATGGTAACGTGATCTATCTGATTTATGTAATTGACATATGGTGAAGTGTTTGTATACTTGTGGATGTTCTTGTGTTGAAAAAGAGTACCTCCAATGACAATAATGTTTGCTGAACCAAAACTCATGAAATGTTCTCCACTTTCAATTGCATCCTCGTCAAGACCCTCGAAACCCATCACATTCTCTATCCCTTGATTATTTCTTCCAAATTTAGCATTGAAATCGCCAATCTTAATTTTTATATCTCTCTCAGGGTTCTTATCTATTACCTTAGGCAGTTCTTCGTAGTACTCATCTTCCATATCTTCAGCGGAACCATTTGTTTGCGCATAGCAAACTATAATACTCATATTGCACGGTTTTTTATTTGAACTTTTCTAGTAACAATCTATTATCCACAGCTCCCTTCTTGGCTAATGCCTTTTCTATTCTTGGTGTCATCATGACTCCTACCCCTTGTCTTCTAACTCCATCTAATCTTCCTGAGTATATATATATATATATATATATATATGTATGTATGTATGTATGTATGTATATATATATATATATATATATATTTCCTTGGTCTAAAGTTTCCTTACCCCTTACAACTTTTTTCACTTAGGGCCAAGATATCCAAACTATATCTTATAAATTAACTCCCCAATTGCTGTAACTTTCTAATCTAATTCATGGTTCTAACATTTTAATTACTAATTTTCAATTTTTCTTTAGTATTTAGAAACTTGCTACACCGAGTACTGATGGCCATTCTATCTTCTCTCTCCATGACTAACTAAATCCATATAGGATTCATTGGCTAAACATATCAAAGGATTGCCAGTGCCTATCTAACTAAGGCGAATACAAGAGCAAATGAGAGAGAGAGAGAGAGAGAGAGAGAGAGAGAGAGAGGGAGAGGAGAGAGAGAGAGAGAGAGAGAGAGAGAGAGATGTCCTTTAACTGTCCTGCAACTTATGCGGTCCTGCGATAATATCATTACTTGATATCGACAAGTGATATATTTTATCAGAATAAGTGGCACCCCTTCTCCTTTTTTGAATCCATTATAAGTCCTCAATTCGATTAGAGTTTTTCATGTTTCGGGAAACATTCCTTTGTGTGAATGCCATGGGGGTTAATGTTGTTACAGGTAATTTAATTAACATGGAACTAAAACTCCTCAATATCCAGAATATCCAGGAACAAGTAGATTTTATGATAATTCTCTGTTACTTTAGAATTAAACTTTTGCTCTTCTGCTGCCGTAATAATTGATATAACCCACTCAGTAAGATTATGATCACCTTTACATACAGAATACCATTCCTCTGGAATTGTTCTGACCCAAAAATACCTTATCAATTCATGTCAACCACTCAATTCAGCGTAATTTTACAAGTTTACTATAAATCATTCCTTTATAATCAATCATAGTAAAGATAGATTGTAAATTGGTTGTGGTGGCCTATTGGAAACATCCTAGTCAGTCCTTTGGCCGGACTGGAATTTGAATCTCGCTCAAGCTCGATAGTTTCTTTTAGTGTTTGGAACCTCACCATCCTTGCGAGCTGAAAGGTTTGGGGGATATAAGAAGTCTACCTGCTGTATCATCAACAACCATTGCCTAGCCTTCCCTGGTCCTAGCTTGAGTGGAGAGGGTGCTTGGGCTCTAAGCATATGGTTTTTGTCTAGTCTAGGGCATTGTTCTGCTAGCTAGGGCAATGTTATTGTCCTTTGCCTCTGCTATTCAAGAGCTACCTTTAAAGTTTTAAAGCCATTATTTGTACGAACGTTCATATACCAAACTTACAAATACTAGAAAAAAAAAATTCAGTAAAAACTAAATATCACAAATCTAAAGAATGTGAAGAAAGATAAAACTCGATGAAAATATAAACCGAATATTGTGTTGGGAGAAAATCGAGATCGTTGCTAAAAGACAACAACCGTGAGATTGAAGGACCAGAATTCGAGACTAATTTAGAGTAATTGCTCGACACGAATCTGACAGACAAGCTTCAGAGCATAATTACGAGACGCCTGTCCCCCCAGAGGAGAGACCCCAGCCATTTTACAAGAAACATCTGGTATTATTTCTGTAAATAATTCAGAAGATAGCATTGTAAGTCTAATCTAATTATGACGAACCAATACAAAGAATTCCCTGAGGTTTTGCCTACATGTGCCTGGAAAATGGGATGATTTAGGGCATAAGTTATAAAATAGAAACTGAGAAGCGATGAATAACCAAAAAGTAAAATGTGAGTACATATGAATCACCATCTTTTCCCTCGTTCTCGGATAAAAAGATGCATAAACTGTAAAATACACTATACTACAATGTCTCATAAATAGAGTAATAATATTTTCTTTTCAGTTCAAAGTCCCGGTTTAGAAAAATCCAATAAAACTGGAAAGTTACAGCGATCCCCCCAAAAAGATAACATCAAATAAGAAAAAATAGAGAAAATGTATTTTTCCGAACAAAATTATAAGCTAGTTAGGAAAAGTTGAGAAAAATCGTTGACAGACGATATGTAATAAAATATAATAAGGGAAATAATAATAATAAAAACAAAGACTATATGATATGAATTTTCATTCCGTCATAAGAGACTTCTCATCCATTTGAAAAAAAATATTTTAAATTTTTTTCTGAACTCATCTCTCTCTCTCTCTCTCTCTCTCTCTCTCTCTCTCTCTCTCTCTCTCTATTAGAAACAGTAGTGGCAGTCCGTATATATGGAAGAGTTCACTGAGAAAATCATTCCCCCCCAAAAAAGTGTTTGTTGTTAACCCTGGATAGGTACGCTCCTCGGACACCCATTTAAGGGTATACTCGGACGCGCGCGACCCCGACGCCAAAACAAATTCTTGAAAAATCAGTTTTTGCAGTAACCTCCTTTTTTCTTTTGCCAAAAAAAACTTCAATGAATGCTTAAAACAACTGTAAAGATAAATACTACTCATCTGCAGAAATTTTTTTTATTATAAATATTTTAAAAATTAAGTAGAAAAAAAAAGACCTTACATAAAAATTCATAAAAAAAAGTTTATACATATATACACAAATCCTTTTAGGAATTGATTCTTAAATGTTTAGGACACATCTTGATGTATTTTGGATGAAGTCAGACCCATGGAGGTGAAGATCTAAAATGAGAAAAAAAGGGTAACTTTTTTTTGGCCAAAAAAATTTGTCCAAATTTCATGAATTTTTTTGGGTACCCAAATGAAATAGGAAGTGGCTAATTTTTTTAGGGAATAAACATATGTTATCCTGAAATAGAAATATGTAAAAAAATCTTCATTATTTTTTAAATTACATTTATATCAGGGGCCATATCTAAAGGTAATTTTTTGAGTACTTAGAAATTTCGTAAAAAAATACATATATTTAATATATAAAATGATATTTATGCAGGTAAAAATATACCAAAATATCACAAATTCTATAGGGAACAAGAATATATATAGATAGGGCAACTTACGCTTCGGATATGTCCACAAAATGGCCGCCAACCACACTGACTCAGACTCCCTAATCTGCCACTTGAAATGTAGGAAGGGTATGTCAATTTCAAGGTGTTATTTACTAATCTAATTATTCTTGGATATGCATAAAAATTGTATGGTGGGTTGCTGGATAATTGTCGATTATTTTACGACTATAAAATTAAAATTCTGACCCTAAAAAATTTTTTTGAAGGGAAATAAATTCGAGAAAAAAAAATGTAAAACAATATAATATTTTAGCTAAAAAAATTTGATGATATTCAATCAAAAAAGAAGTAAACAAAATTTTCCGACAAATAAACATCTAGATGAATCATTACTCTGTGATAGTTCCTTAGTACGTAGTAATTTTGAAAGAAATGGGAAAAAACGAAAAAGTGGCAATCGCAGGAAAATCGAACACATACCTATATATACGCCATATCTGGCTAAAAATAAAGATAGGCATGGGTAGCCAGATCATCTAGAAACACTTTCCAACACTATAAAAATACAAGTTTTGCGACACTACTTGCCAATTCCTTACGGTAACATGACTAGGCAAAAAAATGCAAAACAAATAAAAAGGGGCACTCGCGGAAAAATGGCCAACATTCTAATATACAGCATTTCAGAAAAAAGAAATTTCAGCCACGTACTAGGCAAACCATCAAGGCACATTTTCCGACAAATAAACACATACATGAATCATTACTCTGTGATAGTTCCTTAGTACGTAGTAATTTTGAAAGAAATGGGAAAAAACGAAAAAAATGGCAATCACCCTGAAAATCGAACACATACCTATATATACGCCATATCTGGCTAAAAAAAAGATAGGCATGGGTAGCCAGATCATCTAGAAACACTTTCCAACACTATAAAAATATAAGTTTTGCGACACTACTTGCCAATTCCTTACGGTAAAATGACTAAGCAAAAAAATGCAAAACAAATAAAAAGGGGCACTCGCGGAAAAATGGCTAACATTCTAATATACGGCATTTCAGAAAAAAAAAATTCAGCCACGTGCTAGGCAAACCATCAAGGCACATTTTCCGACAAATAAACATCTAAATGAATCATTACTCCGTGATAGTTCCTTAGTACGTAGTAATTTTGAAAGAAATGGGAAAAAACGAAAAAATAGCAATCACAGGAAAATCGAACACATACCTATATATACGCCATATCTGGCTAAAAAAAAAATAGGCATGGGTAGCCAGATCATCTAGAAACACTTTCCAACACTATAAGATTATAAGTTTTGCGACACTACTTGCCAATTCCTTACGGTAACATGACTAAGCAAAAAAATGCAAAACAAATAAAAAGGGGCACTCGCGGAAAAATGGCCATTCTAATATACGGCATTTCAGAAAAAAAAAAAAAAAAAAACCTAATGATTTGGAGTTATGAGTCTTAGTGAAAATAACAAAAAAAAAGGTACCTGATTGATTTCAATAATTACAGAGGCATCACACAAACGTAATTTGCCATGAAAATATATAGTATGTTTATTCCAGAGATGGGAGAAAGAAAGATTGACTAAAAGCCGGGAGATAAGGAAGCCTGATTTAGAGAGCGTTAAGTTGTGCTGACCAAATATTTATTATGAATACCTTGTACAGTAATCCGTAGAATATAGAAATCCACTTTTTATGAAATTTGTGGACTATGAAAAAGCACTTAATAGTGTGCATCGGGCAAATTTGTGCATAGAACTGCGATATTATAGAATTCGTTTCAGATATGTCAATTTAATCAAGTCTGTCATAAGCAAAGGAGGTGTAAAATTAATGTTGGTAGAGTCCAATTATATGAGTTTCCAGTGAACTGCGGAGAACTCCAAGGATATGAGTTGTCACAGTTGAAACAGAAAGAAATAGTGGAGAAACTTTAGACTGGATTGAAAAGAGGACATTAGCTGATATAGACCACCTGGATGAGGCTGTCATTATTACCTGAATACTGCAGAATTTACAATACAACCAAAATACATGAAATATCACAGGAGGATGGGTTTAAGATGAATAAAAGAATGACGGAGATGATGAGAACTGATTATACTATGGAAGAGGAAATATCATTGGAAGGAGAACGGATGATTGAGATAGAATCATCTAAGTATTTAGGAACTATGATCTCAAATGCAGGGTCTTAAGAATTTGAGTTCATAGAATGGCTAAAAAAAGGAAAAAAAAAAAAGAAGAAAAAAATCAGCTAATGGGTAAGTTGAATAAAATTTGGAAATCAAATCGCCTGAAATTACATATAACAATCAGGCTATATATCAGTTTAAAGAAATCTGTTTTACAGTATGGACACGAGTCTTGGTATGGCAATGAAACAATCTCTGATAGATCTAGTAGATTTGAGAATAGATCAAGCCCCCCGAAGAATATTGGGAGATTAATGGCAAGACAAAATTATAAATGAAACTACTGTAAAAGAGATTACTCGAGAGCCATATGTGAATGTGATTATGATGAGTGGTAGATGGATATAGTTTGGGCATACGCTTTGCATTCCCCAAAGAGACGTTAGCTCACCAAACATTTAACTGGGCTCCATAAGGCAGTAGAAGAGCTGGAAACCTAAGGCCTACACGGGTTAAGGCCCTGAAGTGTGAAGTAGGAGATGGTGAATATAGAAGTATTGTATTAACAGCTGGAAATAGAAATGAAATGATATATATATATATATATATATAGATAGATAGATAGATAGATAGATAGATATATATATAAATATATATATATATATATATATATATATCTATCTATCTATCTATCTATCTATCTATATATATATATATATATATATATATGTATATGTATATGCGTGTGTACACTATATATGTTTGTGTGTGTGATTATGTATACTGTATCTATTAATATATGTATTCACACACACGAATGCAGAAAAAGGACACATATAGAGAACAAATACGATTGAGGGAATAAGAGAGTAAAGGGCTAGTTTGTATGCGAATATATTCTCCTAATGGCCACAGTAAACTCATAACTTCTCTATAGATTGTATCACTAATTTAGGGGATTTTCTCCTCAATACAAATCTTTTAACAAATGAGGAGACAATGAAGAGAAATTTATGTAGACAAAACGTTTATATAAAATCATATGTTTTGTGTCAGTATCTGGTCCATCATTTTCATCACTTTTGCTTTTGGTGTGTTAACTATGCTTATAGGTAAAAACCTTTTTTTATTTGGGCTAGGCTAAGCCTCATAGGTCGAAAAAAACCAAGGGATTGAAGGAATGCAGGCATAGGGGGCTCATCAAACTAGTATAACCGAGGTAAAAACCCTCTAAGGGTGAAATGGCCGCTGCCAGCGAGACCAGTAAGAAAGACCTAATCGCCATCAGCGAAACCATCTCCGACAAAACTACCACTCCCTAAGCTAGGCTAGCCGGGACCAACATGCACAAAACTTAAACCTAAACTACATTAATGTATGGTAAAAGTATACACAAAACAGGGCATCGTAATGCTAAAATAAAGCTAGCTAACGTGATACTAGTGAAATAAGACT
>NC_090740.1:101211748-101216748 GCF_036898095.1 Palaemon carinicauda | reverse complement strand
CCGAGGTATCAAGTCATAAAAGTCTGTATTACAAATCAATCACATTAGCGTTAGAAACGCTCGGCACACATGTCTGCACTTATGCTAGGTTCACCTTTGAAAAAGGAACAGTCTATGTGGGCACTCGGTGCCCCATTTAGTTTGTAGTACAGTATGTACCTACACACTCACCCTGGACTTAATCGTCCCAATTAAGACCACTGTTCCTCGCAGAGTTAAACAGTAGGGTTAACCACACGACCCACTGCTACCACAGATCTCTTTAGTTCCTCTACTTGCTTCGCATAGTGGCGAAAGAACACTCTGGAAGACTTCCAGCCGGTGTATGAACGGAGATGTTCAAAGTCCATACAATTAAAGAAATTTAGGGATGAGGCAACTTTCCTCGGATCGTGACCTGCGGGTGTACTGTCAGGATCCGCTCTGCGAATAAAATATGTGATTTTTGCTCTGAGTTGATTCAGAGATAAATTTGAGCCTGATGTTTCTCCCCTGAATAGTTGACCACCCTTGAAGTCTGAAGTTCTACGAAGATAGACTTTTAGGCATTCTACTGGACATAGAGATGCATCTTCTTTCAGAGGGCAGATTCTCCAGGGACCCCACCTGTTGGTGGGTAACTCATTCTTGGCGAGAAACGTAGGATCCGGAAACAGGTTCAGTTCCCCCCCATCCAGGAACTGAACACGACCTGCCTCTCTCGAGAGGGCTATGATCTCACTAACCCTGGCCTCGGACGCGAGTGCAAATAGGAAAATAACTTTTTGTGTCAAATCCTTTAACGCACATTCTTCATTGCTCAACAGGGAGGCGAAATGAAGAACTTTGTCTAAAGACCATGAAATGGGCTTTGGAGGTGCTGAAGGTCTGAGCCTAGCGCAGGCTTTCGGAACTTTATTAAAGATCTCGTTACCTAGGTCGATCTGGAAGGCATATAAAATGGGTCCCATCAAAGCAGACTTACACACCAAAATCGTGTTAGCTGCCAACCCTTGACCATGGAGGTGGATGAAGAAAGATAAGCAGAAGTCTGTCGAGATCTCCTGCGTATTCTTCGCCTTTACAAAGGCCACCCATTTTCTCCAAGAAGACTCATATTGCCTTCTAGTCGATTTGCACTTATATTCCTCTAAGAAGTCTATGCTGGCTTTCGAAATCCCGAAACGCTTTCTCACCGCAAGGGAGAGAAAATCATGAGCTGCAGGGTCCGGGTTTTCTGTAATGAAGCGCAGACAGTCGACTCCTGGACTCGCTGGGTCAGAACTGGATGTGGTAGCGGCACAAACTTCAGCTGTAGTTCCAACGCCAAGGGGAACCACATGCTGTTCGGCCACTTGTGGGCCACTATTGCCGCTACCCCCTTGAAGGATCTCAGTTTGTTGAGGACCCTCAACAGAAGGTTGTGAGGGGGGAACAGATAAATCCTGGACCATCTGTTCCAGTCGAGGGACACCGCGTCCACTGCTTCCGCTAAGGGGTCCTCGTACGGGGACACGTACAGGGGCAACTTCTTGTTGTCTTTCGTCGCAAAGAGGTCTATCTGCAGTTCTGGGACTTGATTCAGAATGAAGGAGAATGATCCTGCGTCTAAGGACCATTCCGACTCTATCGGTGTGAACCTGGATAGAGCGTCCGCTGTCACGTTGCGGACTCCTTGAAGGTGAACTGCCGACAGGTACCACTTCTTCTTTTCCGCCAATCGGAAAATGGCCAACACCACCTGGTTGAGTGGTGGTGACCTTGACCCTTGTCGATTCAAGCATCTCACAACCACCTCGCTGTCCATCACCAATCTTATGTGGATCGAGTGACGCGGGGAGACTTTCTTTAAGGTAAGGAGCACTGCCATAGCTTCTAGAAAGTTTATGTGAAAGGTCCTGAATAGCTTGGACCAAGTCCCCTGGACTTTTTTCCGATGAGAGTGACCTCCCCATCCCTCCTTTGAGGCGTCTGAGTGAATCGTCATCGACGGGGGAGGTGGCTGAAGAAGAACCGACTTCTTTAGATGTCTGGCTTGGGACCAAGGCCTGAGAAGAGTACGTAGCCGAGGCGGCACTGGTCTTCTGAGATCTCTTCGCGCGTTTGATGCATACCTTCTCCAAACTCCGGTTGCATCCTTTAGCTGTGCTCTTAGCACTGGGTCTGTCACCGAAGCAAACTGGAGAGAGCCTAGTACCCTCTCCTGTTCGCGTCTTGATATCCTTTCGGAATCTAGAAGTCTCTTGACAGAACCCGCTATCTCCTTCCTTTTCTTCGCTGGGATGGAGAAACAGTGTGACAAAAGGTCCCAGTGGATTCCCAGCCACTGGAACTTTTGAGATGGAGAAAGTCGAGACTTTTTTCTGTTGATCTTGAAGCCTAGGTACTCTAGGAACTGGATCACCTGACTGGAAGCTTGCAAGCATTCTGTCTCGGATGCTGCCCACACCAGCCAGTCGTCCAGGTAGGCTACTACCAGAATTCCCTTTAGGCATAATTGTTTGAGAGCTGCGCTCGCCAGCTTCGTGAAAATCCTTGGGGCTATGTTTAGCCCGAATGGCATGGCTCTGAAGGCGTATAGTCTCCGTTGTAGCCTGAACCCTAGGTAGGGGGAGAGTCGACGGCTGATTGGAATGTGCCAATAGGCGTCTGACAAGTCTATAGAGACTGAGTATGCCCTCTTGGGCAGTAAGGTCCTTATGTGTTGCAGTGTTAGCGTTTTGAATTTGCAATTCACTATGAACTTGTTGAGTGGCGACAAGTCCAGAATGACTCTGAGCTTTTCCGAGTCTTTCTTGGGAACACAAAACAGTCTCCCTGGGAATTTGATGGACTTCACCTTTCGGATCACCTTTTTCTCCAACAGTTCTTGAACGTACTCCTCCAGAACGGGGGTGGAGTGTTGGAAAAACCGAAGGCACGGGGGTGGAGTGCTGTACCAGCTCCAGCCTAGTCCATTCTTGAGTAGGCTGTGGGCCCAGGGATCGAAGGTCCAACGATCACAAAATTTCATCAGTCTCCCTCCTACCGGTATCATTTCACTTGGACTGCCGTCCTGAGGTCTTGCCTCCCTGACCACGACCACCCCTGAATCCCCTTCCCTTGAGGGGCGCCTAGACGAGCCTCTGGCTGCTCCTCTAGGCTTTTCTCGAAAGGAAGAAGACTGTCCTTCGAACGTTGGGGTGAATGCCGTGGACTGACCCGGCACAGCCTGGGGTACCCACTGAAAAGTGGTCGGGGTTTGTGCCACCATCTGGGGCACTGGAGGCAATGGCAATTGCAGTTGCTGTTGCCGTCTAAAGGGCTTGGCTGGCCGAGACGGTAGCCTAGTCCTCATAGTCTTCCTCTTTGGTTGAGGACCCTCATCCGGGGAAGACTTTCTTTTGATAGCCAGGCCCCACTTCTGGAGAAGGTTTCTATTCTCCACGGCGGCCTTATCAACAACTTCTTTGACCTTATCGGTAGGGAAAAGGTCTTTTCCCCAAATGTTGGAGGAGATTAACTTCCTTGGCTCGTGCCTCACCGTAGCCCCGGTGAACACGAACTCCCTACAAGCTCTCCTCGCCTTGACGAAGCCATAAAGGTCCTTCGTCACTGTGGCTAGGTGAGTCTTAGCCACCACCATGAACATTTCATGGACCTTGGGGTCACTTGCCATCGTCTCAAGAGTAGTCTGAAGAGACATTGAGGCAGCCAGTCTTTCTTTTGTCTCGAACTCTCTTCGTAAAAGAAAGTCAGACAGCTTGGGGAGGTCCTTGCCGAATTGCCGTCCGGCAATATCAGCCTCCAACTTTCCCACTGAGAACGTCAGATGGACGTCCTTCCAGTCTTTGTGGTCCATAGGCAGGGCCAGCGACAAGGGTTTACACTCCTCCAGGGAGGGGCAAGGCTTGCCGGCCTCGACTGCCTCTAGCAGGAGAGGACACAAAGGAAGGGAGCTTCTTGCTCAATGCAGCTACCTTCGAGTTAGAGAAGCCCCTCTCCTTCATCGAGGATGAAAGTAGAGCTTGAGCCTTAGCGTGGTCCATGACTATGACCTCCTTCGGTTCTGTCTCCTCCCTTGAAGCTGGTTCTTTTCTCAGCCGGACATAGCAGTCCGGATATGATGCCTTGCTGGGCCAGAATTCCACCTCCTCTAGGGGAACTGAACCCAGCTTATCCGAGATGACGATCTTTCCAGTCGTCATCGGCATGTGCTCAGCATACCTCCATGGGTTAGCATATGAGCACAAGGGAAGGTCTTTCCCATTGAGCCTTTTCCGGGGCCCATGTGATTCTGCAAGGCACTGCATCCGCAGTTCCATAGCAGCCGCCTTCTCCTGATTCTCCTTCTGCATTTGTTAGATCATTCCAACAATCGAAGAGAGGACCTGTCCCAGCTCTACTGGGAGACCGGCCGATGTTGAGGGAATAGGCTCCGGAATCTGAACCGGAGTAGCCGACACCTCGTCGACCTCTTCCTCTACGACGTCCGGGCTTGAACTTCATCCTGACCTTCTGCCAGGAGGTCTTGTTCCAAACGCTCGTCCACGTCAGACATCCTGTCATCTAACTGGATGTCTTGCATTGCGACCCGCGACTTCAAAATCCACCTGGATCTGAACTTGGGGGATCTCCTCTTGAGGCTGGGGAATCACTGCATCAGCTGATGCCTTAGGGAAAAGATACGCCCTCATCTTCTCACTTGGAAGATAAGGGCCAGAGGTGTTCTTTTGGAAGCCCCTTACCCAGGTACGAAGCTTCTCCCTTGCTATATCCCTTGATTCCGCCGTCCTAGGTGAATCAAAAGCCTCAGTAATCAGATTAGTGCACACAGTACATACCTGAGGGTCCCAATACTGGAGATCATCCTTGGAGACAGCGCATGCTGCGTGTCTCCTACAAAACTCTTGTCCGCAGAGGTACTTTCTGCGGACGTTGCAGAAAACATTTCCGCACTTCGGAGGGTCCTCCTGTAAAGAGAAGAAATTTCCATGAGTATCAAGTGAACTATGTATCACTGGATATGCATAGTATAGCAT
>NC_090740.1:101209195-101211248 GCF_036898095.1 Palaemon carinicauda | reverse complement strand
AACGCCGGCTGATGACAATTATCATTCAAGCATACATCAATGCTAATAGTGTTTTGCCAAATAAAAGTTGTAATATCAAATGATTATTCGAATGATTCCATAAATTTGAATCCTCAGTTTCAAGAATAATTTTCCAAAAACCATGGAAGTAAATACATATCACCACTAAGACACACAGGCAGACAGACACGCTGACAGACAGACAGACAGACAGACAGACAAAAAGCCAGACAGAACCACGGACAGCCAGTAAAAAACTCATTGATGAAGCCTATAAAAAATTCTTAAAAGAGTATAATCGAATGGCTCTGAAAATTTTGCATCGTTTAATTTCTGAAAAAGAGAAAGGAAATATATCTTTCGGATCACATTAAAACTTTTACGAGATAAGTCATGTAACAAGAATTATTTCCTGAATGAGATCAATTTGGTGTTTTTACCTCATCTCTCTCTCTCTCTCTCTCTCTCTCTCTCTCTCTCTCTCTCTCTCTCTCTCTCTCTCTCTCTCTCTCTCTCTCTCTCTCCAGTATCAGTTTAAATAGCTGAGACTTTTTTTTCCTTGATTCTCTCAATTCTTCAACGGTAAAAATCTTCAAAAGTTTTAAAAGCTGACAGTTAAAGCAGAACTGAGTTTTCCACTTTCGAATCACTAAACTATACTTCAAAATCCTTCCAAGTCTAGCATATATCATACTAAGAGAGAGAGAGAGAGAGAGAGAGAGAGAGAGAGAGAGAGAGAGAGAGAGAGAGAGAGAGAGAGAGAGATATGAGGTAAAACGAAAAGTTGATCTCATTCAGAAAATTATTGGACTAAGGAAATCGAAAGAAGAATTATACGCTTTAATAACCATAAATATCAGCGCAGCTTAACATGTCATGATGTTTGTGACAATGGTAGTAGTACATAAAGTTGAGCGGCAATTAGCCTTGATTTTCCTTAACACATAAAAAAAAGTTTTGCTTCCATGTCACCTTATTATTTTCTGTTGATCCACCTTGTTCTTTATAAAACATGTTACGAAATATTAGATACTTGTCACAAACTTTTTTTTAGCGCTCTCTCTCTCTCTCTCTCCTCTCTCTCTCTCTCTCTCTCTCTCTCTCTCTCTCTCTCTCTCTCCTAATGGGAGACTTCAAAGCAGTAGTAAACTAGGACACAATGAATTCCATATCATACACAGAGGGACACAGGCTACTAGAATTTGTCAACAATTAATTCCTCTCAGCGGGTCGATAAACCAACTAGGGAAAACAAACATACTATATATTGGGCTAATGACAGAAGAAAATATATTATCCAGTATTTCAGCCAAGCGAAGACATTGGCAAAAAGTGACTACAAAATAGTTTGGTTTCGGTAAATGTTCCTCATCTAAAGGAAGGGAAAATTATTTAAAAGCATAGACTACAGACGGAGTAGGTAGACAAAACTGAAGGAATACACCAAGAATTTAGAATACGGCGTAACAGCAAACATATATACACAATGGGACTGCTTTGTGGAAATATATAAGGGAAAAAGAGATAAATTTATACAACATAGAACAAATTTTTACCAAATGGAACTCCAAAAACCTAAGTGGTTCAACAGAGAAATAGCCAATGCAATAAGAAGAGACAGGAAACATATATTAATTGGGTCCATAACCTTCTATTCATGAAATCTCCGAGCACAAGAAGCTAGCCAAAAAATAAGAGAAACTAGTTAGAAATACCAAGATCAATGAAGAGAAAAGAGTGGCATCAGCTAGTAATGAAAACCCAAAAGAAGAGTTTGCATATTTATGTAAACAGTAGTAGAAAACCAGAATATTTTGCATATGTAAGCAGTAGTATAAATTCAGTCAAAAACAATATTAGGCCTATTAAGAGACTACGACGAAAATTTTATAACAGTTGATTTGGAAAAAGCCGACCTGATGAATAAATATCTCACAACCGTATTCACTAGGAAGGATCAACGGCCCTCCCTGAATCAGCTATCAAATATGAAGGGCCACAACCATAAAAAAGAATTCCATTTACGATGAATTATGTCAAAAATAAATCAAAG
>NC_090740.1:101184195-101196695 GCF_036898095.1 Palaemon carinicauda | reverse complement strand
TGAAGAGTTAGAGAGGAAGGATAGGATAGAACGAGAGGAAAGAGAGCACAGATATCAATTAGAGCTATTGGAGAAAAAGAGAACGATAAAAGATAATGTGAGCCAAGGCGATGAAGGTGAACAGGTAATTGATGTTGTTAAGGCTTCTAAAATGATTCAGTTGTTTGATGAAGCGGATCCAGATGAGTTCTTTATGCTTTTTGAAAGACTTGCGCTTAATTTGAAGTGGCCTAAGCGTTTATGGCCCGTAATCTTGCAGCCGTCATTAAAGGGTAAAGCTAGAACAGTTTTCTTGTCGTTAACATCTAGTGAGAGTAATGATTACGACTTTACTAAAGATAGTATCCTGAAAGCGTATGAGCTTACGGCTGAGTATTATCGTCTCAAGTTTCGAAGATGTAAGAAGTTTGATTCGCATTCATATATTGAATATACACATAATCTTGTTAAATTACATGATAAATGGTATACAGCAGCAAGTGTCACTACCTTAGATGAATATAGGGAGCTCATTTTACTTGAACAGTTCATTAGAGGTGTTCCTATTGATGTTCAGAGATACTTATTTGAGCGTGAGGTTACAACTTTACAAAGAGCAGCTGTGTTAGCTGAGAATTACAGTTTAATTAGACCACATCAACATAGTCAAAGACAATCCAAGAAATCTCCAGGTAATGTATCAGAGGAGAAGAAATCCTCTGGCTCATACAGTAAAAGTCTGTCTGAGGTTAGGTGTTACAAGTGTAACCAGCTTGGTCACATGAAGGCAAGATGTCCTAGTAATTATAAGGAGGGGAAGAGCGAATCTTCGGGATCAAATATGGCAATTAGGGAGGTCCAGCAGGAAATTCCTGTTTCTCATTGTGATAGGTTAGATAATGAGTTTGCTCCTTTCAAGTTTGATTGGGTGGTGTCAGTGTCAGATGACCTAGGTAGAAGTGTGCCTGTTAGGATAGTACGGGACACTTGTTCTTCTAATAGTCTAATTGTAAAAGGAAAGGTTCCTGGATTGGAAAAGACATTTACATCCGATAGACTGGTTGTTAGAAGTTTGGGTGGACTGGTAACAGTTCCTTTGTGTAGGTTATATCTGCATTGTGGTTTATTAGCTCGTTATGTCACAGTTGGGGTGGTGGATGAATTGCCCATTCGAGGTGTTGATTTTCTTATGGGGAACGACTTGGCAGGAGGGAAGGTTGTACCTAGTCCCATAGTTGTTGACACTCCATTAGAGGTAAGCCCCGTGGAAGATCCAGTATTGTATCCTTCTTGTGTTGTACAGCGCAGCAGAAGTCTGGCTGTGGTAAAAGTCCCACGAGAGCGTGGGACAGATGTGACCAAGGACGTCAATGTAAGTACTACGTCAGGTACTTTAGGAAAAGATGCTGTTGGTACAGTTGACGTAGATATCAATATTGATAGTTTATTCCAAACTGATAGTTTTGGAGGTAATGTAAAAGAGAAAGGAAGTGTGCTAGAAACTAAGTTTGGTTTGAAGACTGGTAACGTAGTATTGGTAAATACTGTAAACTCAGTTGAAAATGAAATTAATTCAAGTAATGTTTTTGATTACTCTGATAATCTTTTTGATATGAAATGTTCTGACATTATAAAAGCTCAACAGGAAGATTTGTCTTTGCAGTCTATTTACAGTGAAGTTGTTGCAGAAGACCAGATCAATACGGAGCCAGTATGTTATTACCTGAGGAATGGACTACTGATGAGGAAGTTCAGATCTTTGCATACTCCGGCAAGTTCAACTTGGGAAATCAAGAATCAGATTGTCATTCCAGCGAGCCTAAGGCAAAAAGTATTACACATGGCACATAATGTATCTTCTTCACACTTAGGAATAAGGAAGACTTTGATTGCAGTTCTTCAACTCTTTTACTGGCCTGGTATAAGGAAAAGTGTCACAGAGTACTGTAAGTCTTGTGCAGTATGTCAGCTGGTTGGTAAGCCGAATCAGATTATAAAACCTGCCCCTTTACAACCTATCCCTGTTTTACCTGAGCCTTTTGACAAAGTCATATTAGATTGTGTGGGTCCTTTACCCAAAAGTAAGAAGCAGAATCAATATATGATTACAATGATGTGGAGTTCCATTCGTTATCCTGATGCCTATCCACTTAGGAACATAAGTTCTAAGACACTGATCCCAGTTTTAATCAAATTTTTCACTCAGTATGGTATCCCCAAGATTATCCAGACTGATAGAGGAAGTAACTTTACCTCTGATTTATTTAGACAGGTTATGGCAGCTATGTAGAGAAGCCTTAATCGAGTTAAGGAAGTGTAGAAACGACTCCAAGGAAATACAAAAAAAAAAAAAAAACTAGATGTAATGTTTTTAGAAAAATGTTTTTCATATAATTTAGCACCCAAATGTCTGCGTTTCAAACTCTGCAAGAAAGCATTACATTGAAAGGAGCTCTACAAAGAGTGGCAAATAACGCTACTTCTCAACGCAATGTAGTAATAAGTAGAAAAAAAAGTCGTGGATTACATTGCTGAAACTCATACAGTTTATTATTCATGTGAGATTTCTAAGAGGGACCCCACTAGTAGACGTGATGATAAACAGATATAGTAGAGAAGCCTGGAACGAGATAAGGAAGTGGGAGACGAATCTAAGAAGATACGAAATAACTGGACTAAATGTAGTGTTTTTAGAAAAAATTATTTTATATAATTTAACACCATAATTTCTGCATTTTAAACTCTACAAGAAAACATTACATCGAAAGCCGTTCTACAAAGAGTGGTATACAACGCTACTTTTACACACAATGGAATAAAATGTAAAAAAAAAAAAAAAATGTATATTATATGGCTGAACGTTCTATGATTTATTATTCATGTGATATTTCCAAAAGGGTACCCACTAGATGACGGGATAACAAACAGATATACTAGAGAAGCCTTGATCGAGTAAGGGAAGTGTGGAGACGACTCTAAGAAAATAAGAAAAAACTAGACTAGATGTAGCGTTTTTAGAAAAAAATTATTTTTATATTTAACACCAGATTATGTGCGTTTAGAACTCTGCAAGAAAGCATTACATTGAAAGCCGCTCTACGAAGAGTGGCAAATAACGCTACTTCTCAACCCGATGGAATAAAAAGCAGATAAAAATGTTGTGGATTACATCCTGAACGTCTTACAATTTATTATTCATTTGAGATTTCGATGAAGGACCCTACAAGTAGACGTGATAATAAAATGATTTTGTAGAGAAGCCTGGATATAAGCAAGTGGGAGACGACTCTAAGAAAGTACGAAAAAACTGAACTAGATGTAGAATTTTTTCAAAATGTCTATTATATCATTCTAATCTGAAATTTGTGCATTTCAAACCCTATAAGAAAACATTGCATTGAAAGCCGTTCTACAAAAAGTCGCAAACAACGCTACTTCTCAACATGGTAGAATAAAAAAGTAGAAAAAAAAGGCTGTGGATTAAATTGCTGAACATTTTACAATTTATTATTCATGTAAGATATCCAAGAGGGAACCCACTAGTAGACGTGATAACAAACAGTAGAGAAGCCTGGATCGAGATAAGGGGGTGGGAGACAACTCAAAGAAAATACGAAAAACTAAACTATGTGTAGTATTTTCAGAAAGATTTCTTTTATATATTCTAATACCGAAATTGTTGCGTTTTAAACTCTACAAGAAAATATTGCATTGAGAGCTCCTCTACAAAGAGTGGAAAAAAAAAGATACTTCTCAACACGATGGAATAAAAAGCAGAAAAAAATGTCGTGGGTTACATTGCTGAATGTCCTAAGATTTATTGTTTACATGAGATTTCCAACAGGGGCCCTACTAGTAGACGTGATAACTAGCAGACATAGTAGAGAAGCTTAGATCGAAGTAAGGAAGTGGAGGACAACTCTAAGAAAATAAATAAAAAAAAAAAAAAAACTAGATCTAGTGTTCATAAAAAAAAACTTCTTTTACATAATTTAATACCGAAATCTGTGCGTTTTAAAATCTGCAAGAAAGTTTTGCGTCGAAAGCCGTTCTTTAAAGTGTGGCAAACAACGCGGTAGATTGAAAATTAGAAAAAATGTTGTGGATTGCATTGCTGAACATTCTACAAATTATCATTCAGGTGAGATTTCCAAGAGGGATTCCACTAGCAGACATAATGATAATAATGATAATAATAGCAATAATATTAATAACGTTAATAATAATAATAATAATAATAATAATAATAATAATAATAATAATAATAATAATAATAATAATAATAATAATAATAATAATAATAATGAGAAGTTTTATTGAAGATTTTTTGCTGCAAGAACTGCATCCGATTCTTACATAATCTTTTCAGTCATTATTAACAAAAAAAACTTCTCTGTTACCACCTTCCTTCACTAACATTATCAACTTCAACGTATTTTCATCAGAGATGAAGAGTTCAAACATTTCTCTAATACTTAAACTTTTTCATAAAATGTTATATTATGAATTAGACATGAAGAGTTCATCCATTGTTGCCAAATATTCAATTCACTCATAAGCCAATGCAATATGTAAAAATTACTGAAGTCCCTGTGCTGGTTATTAGGAGGTTCTGAGCCAGTTCCAAATTGAGACGTATTTTCACGGGAGTTTCATGTTGATCCTTTAGTAATATCTAGGCCATATTTTGCTCATTCTTTGTAGAGCAATTTTACGCCTGATTATAAGAAAAGGTTAATCTTATGTGGTTGACTGGTTTCAGCCTATATATCCTTAGTGCTAGGATGAGGTTATCCTTACAATAGATTACTCATAGGAAAGTTATTTGTAATATGAAAAAAATTGATATATGGTAAGATTTAAAGTGTTTATTGATAGTAAGATGTTATGAAACGGGATTCCACCTGATCTTGGACTGTTTGAAAATAATCGGTAAGAAGAATGTGAAAATGAGACAATTCATATGAACAAGTGAATAACTCTTTTGGAATGTACCTTCATATTTTATTTACTCTGCTAAGGACAGAGAACTAGCGTCAGATATTATTATTATTATTATTATTATTATTATTATTATTACTTGCTAAGCTACAACCCTAGTTGGAAAAGCAGGATGTTATAAGCCTATGGGCTCCAACAGGGAAAATAGCATAGTGAGGAAAGGAAACAAGGAAAAATAAAATATTTTAAGAACAGCAACAACACATAAACAAATATTTCCTATGAAAACTTTAACAAAACAAGAAGAGAAATTAGATAAAATAGTGTGCTTGAGTGTACCCTCAAGCAAGAGAACTCTAACCCAAGACAGTGGATGACCATGGTACAGAGGCTATGGCACTACCCAAGATTAGAGAACAATGGTTTGATTTAGGAGTGTCCTTCTCCTAGAAGAGCTTTCTACCATAGCTGGAGAGTCTCTTCTACCCTTACCACGAGGAAAGTAGCCTGTGTTTAAAGGTTTAATGGTCGCTCATGAACGGCAGAGGCAAGGGACAGTGACTTTGCCCTAGCAAGCAGGACAATGCCCTACAGTATGACCATATAACATATGATCAGCTACCAAGGTCCCTCTCCATACAAGCAAGGACCAGGGAGGGTCAGGCAATGGGTGCTGATGACTCAACAGATAGACCTATAAGTTCCCCCAAACCCCCCAACCATTCCTTGCAAGGATAATAAGGTTGCAGATACTAAAGGCACTAACGAGTCTGAGAGGGAATCGAAACCCCATCTGGAAAACACCATGCAGAGTCGTTACCAAATGCAAATGTCGTTTGAAATGTAAAAAGAGCCTAAAGTATGATAAGGTTAAGTCTTTCTTAGTAGCATAAAGTTAGACAACGTCATTGCAGTTGGCTCTGAGCCGTTGCAAAAATGATCAAAAATAGAAATAAGAATAATTCATAATAGAAATAACATGTAAGTAACTCTACGAGATCGTCTCATTGCATTTCACTTAATCTTCTTCCTACGGATTTGAAGTGTTAGTTGAATTATTTGGCCAAAAATGTCATTTAAAATTTTAAAAGGATTACACACAGATAGAATTTAAAGTCCTTGCTTTTAAGAAGAAGTTATAAAAAGATCGGTACACTTGATTCTGGACAATTTTGGAGATCATGATAAAGAAAAATGTCCGGATGACTAATTCCTTGCTTTCCTTGGATTTTTTACAAAGTAACGTCATATTTTTTCAGTGCCAGTGAGCCGAATAAATTTTTCACACCAACTAAACCATGCTTCTAATCTCACCACTCTATGTAGTTGAGCGGAATATTACTTTTCTAAGCAAAAGCACAATATGTTTTTCAAGGACGTGTCTTTCAAAAGGTTTCCAGGTCCTGTTAATACTTGATTTAATTCTTCTAGATCATGAGTAGTATATATATATATATATATATATATATATATATATATATATATATATATATATATATATATATATATATATATATATATATATATATATATATATATATATATATATATATATATATATATATATATATATATATATATATATATATATATATATATATATATATATATACACGCATATGTGTGCAAGTATGTGTATGTATACGGCTGTCCTTGTTCATACTCAATTGCCATCACTTTCTCTTTTTTTATCTCAAGTTACAGTAAAAGCCTTCAAACTTTTATCCTGAAATCATCCTCAAAGGTTTTCCATGCAAATTGGTTAACATGTGTGTGAAATCTCTTTTTGTTGAACTTCAGGCTTATATTTGAAAATTCTTTATTATATTTGTTCATCTTCCGCTTTCAGTTCATGATGTCTTTTCTGTTGTATTCATTTGCATATTTCATGTTGTGTGAAATTGCATTTTTCATGCATATATTTGCAGCGACATGCAATTTATTCCTATCTTATTTGATTACTCTTCAGTCAATTTTCACATTTCGATTTCGAAAGGTAGAACTAACAACAATATTTCCAGGGGATCAACAGTCGTATCTTTTTTTTTCTTTTTCTATTGTCGATGTGTTGAGGGAATGGTTACAGCTTCCATTTCAAATCACAGATCTGAAGTGTTATAAAAAGTAAAAAAGGTAGGGAGAGGGTTAGTCCAAGTAACACTTAGATTCATTCTCTGGAAAATGGAAAACTCAATAAACAAACATAATTACTCGTAATTTCCTGTTTCATAACTATTAGTTCATTTTTCGTAATGGCTGTTTTCAAAATGCATTGTGCAAATAATTTCTGGTGCTTAAAATGCTCATTTCTATCCATAGAAAAAATAAATATTACAAAAAGAGTTAACCATCGTACAATATTGTTTCTTGAAACACGAGCAAGTTTCTGAAATTCATAAGCTTTAAGAATCAAACATTTCAGGTATCAGCAAACATGAAAGTAAGAGCAGAATACCACAAACTATGCAATCATTGACCTCTAGTCATAAATTGCTAGTTGACAAGCAGAGATACGTAGATAAGAAAAACTATACGTAGATATAGGTGTATTGGTCAAAGATTGTATGTTTCATAACTAATACCGTCATAAATGATGAATTTAAGAATAACCCAGAGCATGGCATTAAGAATACAGTTGTATTCATTAGAAGATATGCAGAGTATATTTTTCCTTATGTTGTGGATCCTCACACAAATTTAAATATAATAAACATCTCTCTCAACTGAATATCCATAACAACTAATGACAGTAATGATGTATTGTATTCAGTATCTGGAACGAAAATCATATAATAATCTCTTATTGGTGTAAAAATAGGCAAAACCAAGTTAGGATAATCCCTGTAGTAGCTAGGATATGATTATTAATGATTGTGATTTTGAAAAACGGAGTTTTTCATAAGAAAACACCAGTTAAATATCCTCTGGCTAGAAGGCATAAGTACACGAAACATGAAGAATTCGCTATCGTTATAATGATAATCAGAGTTTAAGAAACGTACATTACAGGGGCCTTAATAATTTCATTTATTTGCCAAAATGTAACTATATCCGCACATGTTTCATATACGTTCGTGCACTGTAATGTTATTGCTTTTTTTTTTAGATCTTACTCTTTTCCGCACTTATATTAGAAACCTGTTTAAGTTTGCCATCGTATGTTTTATATTGTTTCAAATTTTTTATTATTGCTTACAAGTGCCTGTATATAAGGTTTTTGTCTTGTTGAAGAAACTTCACTTGTATTCATCTTACCTCTGTGTTAGTAGCTAACAGCTCCATTACACAATTGGTGACCGTCAGAGGACCATCTCCCAACGGCCTCCCCAATCACTGCTGTGGCTTACTGTTTAACGATGCCACCCGCAGAAATTGACACTTTTATTCACACCACATTCATGAAATTCACACCCTTCACCAGAGAGAGTCATTTTCCTGCTTTCAGCATACAAGATTCAGTTTCGTAACAAGGGGGTGACTAAATCAAGCATCAAAGCAGAATATACCCTCACGACAATCCCCGAGGACACTAATCCGAAAATCTCTGATTAACTTTGCGACCAAAGGGGACGCCCCAGTAGCATGCAATGCCCTCAAAACATACTCCATGGAGCAATACTCACTATCACCAGCTGACCATATAATCAAGATTTTTCAGTTCTCTCAACAACCATTGTGAGAACTAAAAAGGCTTCACTTGCCTTCAGGGAAATAACCAGTATCAATCGTCTCCAACCGACCACAGAAGACCCTCCTGGGTAGGTAAACCTACTTCGTGCCCTTCCCGAACCTATACGTGCCACCATCCCTGATGTCAATATTTTGCTCATGAAGGAACTGATGATCAAAATTGACACATTTATGGACAGCCTTTTTCACCAACTTCAAGACCTCCACCAACACCTCCACTCCTGACGAAAAGAACAACCATTTAACATAGACTGAAGGTAAGGTGCATGCGGTAGGGCACATACACCCACCCCGGCACATTGCGGAGCGGAGACAAAGCTACCCACCACCCACATATGCTGCTTCTCTCTCACAGCCCAGACAACACCCACACCCATAGACCACAGTTATGACACTACCTCTCCAGAATCGGGGCGCTGTGAAGAAATGTGAAAACCATCGTCAGTGGCCTAAAACCTTGTAAGTAGGCAATAGCTTTTGGTGTTAGCCTCCGCTATCACTAGTCTTATATTTTTACATAATGCAGGTATAGATGTTCGATATTTGGTTGACACTGGTGCTTGCCATTCTCTTCTAACAATGCTACTCTCCAGGACATGATGTAGTCATTCTAAGCCTGCTGACATCCAACTGGTAGCTGCTAACAGACCTGTAATCCCTACTCTAGGGTACTACACAATCACATTATCATTTTGGAGTGACCAAATATCATTGCAAGTTTTTCCTTGCCGACGTCGGGTTACCAATCCTCAGTGCGGAATTCCTCACTTCTTTCCACCTCCTGGTTGATGCTGCTCATCGACAGTTAGTCAGCTTAGACTCATATTCGTCAACATCTCTTCAATCCGCCCTATCCAACCTTGTTCTCCACAACAGCACACCCACTAATGCATTCACCCACCTCCTCACATCGTATCTGGAAGTCTTCAACCTTGAAATTTACCAAACCCCCATTGTTTACGCCAAGCATATTATTTATCAACATATCTAGATGACAGGGGCCGTGTGTTTGACTAATTCCAGCATCTAGTCTTGGTTTTTTGGCCAGCCACTAAACGAGTGCTTGCGAAAATGTCAAAAATAGGCCATTGCCAAAGGCCCTAAAGCCCATGGTCGTCATCCTTTGAAGGATGGCTCCCTGTGCCATTGTAGGGATTATAGGTGTCTGAACATACCGACCAAACCAGATCATTACACCCTTACCAACTCGCTGATATAACCTCGTACTTGCACAAACTGAATGTTTTCTCCATATTTGACCTATTGAAGGGGTGTTATCAGATACCCATGAACACAGACGATTCCACAAGACTGCCAGCACCCTCACATTTGGTACTTACGTATTCAATTACTCGTGTTTAGGCTTTCATAATGCCTGGACAATTTTTCAAAGCCTCATGGATAGCATCTTAGGGAACCTACTTTTCTGTGTTTGTTACGTGGATGGCATACTTGTGTTCTTTTCCTGCAAAGAGAAACGCCACCGTAACATATGCATTGTTCTTCACTGCCTGCAACAGAGCGGCTTTGTAGTCTGGTAAAACAAGTGAACCTTTGGCGCCAATTAAATATCGTTATTAAGGCAACGCATCACTTCTGAAGGCATCCAACCACTCCTTGAGAAGGTATCAGCTTATCAGAACTTTCCCATGCATTTAACCATAAAGGCACTACAAAAAAATTTGGTCATGATACACTAGTATTAAAGGTTCTTGATAGCCATCGCCACCACACTTTCCCCTCTCTACGCCTAACTCAAGTGCAAGCCAAAAGACCTTCCTTCTCAGGAATCGGCCTTCTGCAATGAAAATGCCCTATCAACTACTGCTTCTCTCACCTTCCCTTGCCACGTGCCTCTCTCCTCCTCTCCACTGATGCCAGTGACGTCCCTAATGTTACAGTAATCCAGCAGGTAGTCAATTATTCGTCTCGTTCATTGGCCTTCTTCAGCAAAAAAATACTGTTCAAAGCAGAATTTGGGTACTCTATCTCCTACCACGAATTGCTGAAGGTGCATTTGGTTACCCCTCACTATTGCCACTTCTTATAGGTTACAAATAACGTCATTCGCAAATACCACATGCCCCTATGAGAAATCTCACTTAGCAATACGTAGTATGGTCCACCCATCAATGTCAACACCCCTCTCCCATGTCTGAATGTAACTGCACCTTTCTTCATATCCCTGGAAATATGAATCCGATTGCCCATGCCATGTTAAGAATCACATTGGGTGCCATTCTCCTGGGATTATATTACAACACATAGCAGAAACCTAACAAATAGATCCAGAGTACCAAGCATATAGGACATTCTGCACATCCCTCCGTTGGTGAAACGTCAGCCTCAAGATCTCCAACACTGCTATCCTCTGTGATATCAGCATTGATACGCCACGACCATGGATACCTGCCCTCATGCGCCAACATGTGTTTGATTTCATTCATGGCCTCTCACATCCCTCTCTCCAATCTACTTGACAGCTATTGAATATCAAGTTCATTTGGCCGGGTATTACCAGGAATGCTGAGGGTTTGGCCCATGACTGTAGTTTATGACAAGCTACAAAAATACATTGTCACATGGATTCAGGATTGGGCACCTTTCAACCTCAGCTTTGTTTTCCTGACATTCATGTCGATATAGTAGGTCCAACTACCCACATCAGAAGGACACTGTTACCTGTTTACCATCATAGACCTCTGCACTCATTGCTCGCCCTTGCAAACTGCAATGTCCTCTTCATGTATATTCACATCACTCTCAGAATGAGTAATGAGATTTGGTATCACAGAGCAAAATACTACTGATAGGGGTATTACTTTCTTCTCTCGATTATGGACATCATTAGTGAATCTCTTGGACATCAATATCATCAGACACCCGCCTACAACCCTGCAGCCAATAGAATGATTGAGCGTTTTCATCACACCCTCAAAACACCTATGATTTCTTGCTGCAATGAATCCAACTGGTTTACTCAGCTTTCCTGGGTCCTTCTGGGATTAAAGATCATTTCTAAAGATGCCCTGGATGCTTCAGCAGCGGAAATGGTATAGGGACGCCCGTTGGTGATCCCTGCCGAGTTTTTTTCTGTCTGCAACCTCTTCTGATAATCTCGAGCACCTACATAAAGTTGTGGGAAAATATACTTGGTAGCACCAGACTTACAAGTCCCCGGTGAAGCAAAACAAACTGACAGGTCTGCACACAGAGATGCTCATTTTCCTGCCCACCAACACTAGTAAGCTACCGCTGAAACTCTTTCCTTGTGATTTGTTGCATATCGAAAGCTCTCTTAATTAACATTCGGGGTATAGAAGACTGGTGTTCATTGATCACCTAAAATCTGCATATATAACGTAAGATGACCCATCTACAGTGAGCCTCTCAAGAGCAGGGTGCTCAATTCTATATGTATGCGGTTTTTTTTTTTTTTTAGTGGGTGAGCAATTTAACGAACGTGTATCATACACGCTAGTACATCGTAACATTATTGTTTTTTGGTGTATCTCTCGCTCTCCCCAGCTTTTATTATGGACACCTGATTAAGCAAGCCTTCGTATGTTTTATATTGTTTGAGCTTTTCGTAATTTTTGCTTGCAACTGTCTGTATATACAAGATTATTGTTTTGTCAAATAAACTTCACTTGCATTCACCCTTGCCTCTCTGTTAGCAACTAACATTCACCTTGCATCATGTCTCTTAATTATAGTAATAGTAATAATAACATTATATAACTAGAAAAGCACTCTGAAATTGCAATCCTCTGCTACGGCAGTTTATTTCTCGAAATCAACTTGGCTTCCACTTAAACAATTTCTGTCGACCTCTTTGTTAATCTCAATCTTGACCTTTGACCTATTGCTTTAAAAAAATCTATCATTTA
>NC_090740.1:101162862-101165362 GCF_036898095.1 Palaemon carinicauda | reverse complement strand
AGGCTATCCATTCGCTGATCAATGCTGTTGGGTTTGTCTATGTCTTGATCTGTTGGGCTGTCCTGGTTGGAGGTATCATGGTTGATTGGGTTATCTTTCCTTGTGTTGTTCTTTCAGCAAGAGGGGAGGAGAAACATTTCCTGGGTAGTGTTGAGAGTCGGCTTTTCTCTCTGAATAAGAAGAGCTTCAAGTATGCGAAGTCTCGTGCTATCTGGAGCACAGCCTATGATCTCCGTGTTCTTGATTATTTCCTCACGTTTTATGTTGTTATTGTTGACGTGGAGGACATGAGCTTTTATTGCACCTTGTTGGACATGACAAGACAGTCTCTTTGACAGATTTATGGTGGTCATTCCTATGTAACGTCCAGAGCATCCTGGAACAGGGCATAAGTAGGAATAGACTATGTTGGTCTGTTTGAGAATATCCTGAGTCAGCGAGCTGAATTGTTCCTCATGAGGAGAGACCTCGTTTTGTTAGTTTGATAATAAAGTCAACTTGACCTCCGTGTTTTTATCCAAAGGGGAGACGTGACTCTTTATTATATCTCTCATGGCCTTTTAATCCTTTTGATAATCCCGATGCATGAACCCTTTATAGTAAAGGTTGATGGTATTTGTGGTTTTCACTGTTGGTTCTTCACCCTGGTACCAGGTGTCCAGGGCTAGCTTGATTTCTAGGCTGACTTGTCTATTTGAGTAGCCATTGTTCATCAGGGCCTGGGTGACTCGTTCAAGTTCTTGGTGTGTGACAGCCCAGGAGGAGCAGTTGGAGAGGGCTCTGTGGATGTAGGCCTTGATGGTGGAGGCCTTGTACCTGGTAGGGCATTCACTGTCTCCATTCAAGCAGAACCCGAGGTTAGTCCCAATGTACACACTAGTATCAAATCCGGTGGTGTTAGTGGATATGAGAACATCTAGGAAGGGCAGCCGTCCATCTTTGCTATGTTCAACAGTAAACCTCAGGAATCTGCATTCATCAAAAGTCCTGTGGAGGGTCTCAATGTCCTGGGTAGAAGGGGCCATGATAAAAATGTCATCTATGTATCTCACATACACATCTAGAAGAGGTATTCGTGAGAAAACCCTCTCTACCACAACTCCCATATAGAAGTTGGCAAAGAGCACACCAAGGGGAGAGCCCATCGATACACCATCCTTCTGTATATATATGTGGCTCCTGTGTATGGTAAAAGGGGCCTTCTTTGTACATACTTCAAGAAGAGTTCAGAGGGCCTCCTAAGGGATGTTAAGGGTTGGAGAAGAAGGGTCCCTGTAGACTCTCCCCAGGATCAAGTCGATGGTCTCTCCAACAGGAACATTAGTAAAAAGGGACTCCACATCCAGTGAAGCGATGGTGCCACTGGTGGGGACCCTTTTAGCTTACCCAGGAACTCAGTAGATGAGTCGACACTGTACACGTTTGGAACATAAGGGGTCAAGAGGCTGTTATGTCTTTTTGCCAGGTGGTAGGTCGTTCTTATGAGTCTTCACATTACCATATATGTAACCAGGGCTAAAATCCCCAGTGATGGTTTGGAATTGAACGGCGTTTGTGGCTGCATTAATTTTTTCAATTGTCGTTTTGGCCTCTCTCTTCATCTCTTTGATAGGGTTGTAGGAGAGGTTTTCAAACTTGGATGAATTTCCCAATATCAGGTAAAATTTTCTGTGATACTCTTCCGTATCTATCAGACAAAGGAAGCAATCTTATCAGCTCTCCTCACGATCACATATGCTTCCTTCCTCAGTTCCCTGGCTGCCTCCCTTATGTCACTGGAGACGATGCCACTGTTGTATTGTCCACGATCCGTAAGGGCTTCAGCCAAGAGCAGGGGCTGGAGGTCATCTGTTGTTTTAAGGTCCCCTTTCTGTTGGTGACTAAGGATAGAGTCTATTAAAAATTTAACTTCTAGCCTTTTATATGTACGTTTGGGGCACGATATGAAGTGGCAGTTAAGCCCCAGCCGGAGTATTTCATCCTGGATGGTTGTAGGAGTATAGGAGGAAATACTAATATATTCTTGCTTGGTTTCAGGGATAAGGAGTTTGCCTCCATTAATGTCGATAAGTTTTTTGCCTGAAAGAGGGTATGCTACCGAGATAATAATAATAATAATAATAATAATAATAATAATAATAATAATAATAATAATAATAATAATAATAATTGCCAAAGTAGTAGTGATAAAAAAACATCAACGATTGTAATCGATATTTGAAAAAAGGAAAAAAAAATGGTTCACAACGAAACGAAGCATCAGGTGATATTGTATAAAGAAATTGTTAAACTGTTTATGCTGAAGTGGGCTGAAAAATTCGAGAAATTTATTAAACGATTAAAGAGATGAAATGTGCGTTATTCCACGAAGATAATCTAATATAGTTTGATTTATCCGTTCATGCACCAAATTGCACATCCGTTCTTCACGAATAATTTTTGTATTTTTGTCTAAGAGAGATTTTACCTTGATGAGCACTTTCTATTTGAAAATTGATTT
>NC_090740.1:101150362-101155362 GCF_036898095.1 Palaemon carinicauda | reverse complement strand
TATATATATATTCATATATATTCATATATATACATATATATATATATATATATATATATATATATATATATATATATATATATATATATACACATATATATATATATATACATATATATATATATATATATATATATATATATATATATTATATATATATATATATATATATATATATATATAATATATATATATATACCTATATATATATATATATATATATATATATATATATATATATATATATATATATATATATATATGTATATATATATATATATATATATATATATATATATATATACATATATATATATATATATATATATATAATATATATATATATATATATATATATATATATATATATTAAAGTCATAATGCAGTCCTATATACACTTCTTAACCTTTTACTAATTATGTTGCTGTGCCATCATGTAACTTGGTCTTATAGTAAGACGGTTTTATTACTGATGCATATATTTGAAATAAAAATTACAAACTTGGTAACAGTATGCTTATGGCCTTCATACACAAAATATAAGGAAATGAAAAATATAGTTTCAACTTGGTTGCTTTAGCTAACCATTGCATTTAATCACCTGCAGTATTAAATTAAGAAAATTCTTTCCAATACAATAGTTAAAGATAAAGTATACTAAGAAACATAACTTCTATCTACTGATATTTACAACGTGTGAAAAATACATATGCTTACTGGAAACCACCAACGATAAAGTTTCGTTCAAATTCAGTTTGAAATATTTTGTTGTTTAGTTGTTAGATTGTTTGATGTTTACCCCTGTTCATAATTTCATTTCATTTAAAAATTGTAAAACTGTTTCACAGTTGGAAGGGGCTATGTTCATTTCAGCCTAGCCCTCTGGAATTATTCATTTACATCAAAATAAGTTACAATTATGAAAGTTATTCAGAGTTATTATTCAAAATATGAAGAGGGAACAAAAAACAGTTTGAATACAATTGTTGAAACTGTGCTAACTTCTATGAACGTACTAGCATATAATCTATATCAAATTTTCAAAAGTAGACTTATCCGTTTTGACATTATGAATAAATTTAGATAATAAATTCAAAATATATGTTCAAAAGCAATGAATTTTATATATCATTCTTGCTAGTGTAATCTCCTTCCAACAGGTTATGTGGAAAAAGGATTGTTATCTTTAATGAGAGCATTGCCATACATGTCTAGTTTCAATGGTTAATCAAAATCCTGAATATTTTGGTCTCACTTCTTTGCTTAAAAAGAAACATTGCAGTCAAACTAAATGTATTGAAGGGTTTTCGGACTCTAATTACGTTAGCATAAAATAAATGGAAGTATAATTTGTTTTATCATTACTAAGGATGTTGTAAAATATAAAAATTGTTGTCCATATAATTTCTTTGTTATTAGAAATGGCATAAAAAAGATAATAATTGTTTTCAAATTCATCCTCCAGTCTGTCATCATCATTCATGAAAGTGATTGAAATTATCGAATGATAGTCACTGTCCATTGCCAAGTGCCATTATTGCCTAAGAAAAAAAAAAAAAAAAAAAAAAAAAAAAAAAAAAAAAAAAAAAAAAAAAAAAAAAACCACATTATTACTACTCCTATTGCTGAACGGGTGACAGAAGGAATGCGAGGATAATGGGTTTGAGCAGAAAATTCAATGCACCGGAATTCTGATATAACTGGGAAAATAATGATCAATGAGAGGGTTAACGGATTGACACACTTAACTGCTAGAAATATCATCACGTCGATAAGATTTTCAAGAATTTACACGCGTAGTTTTCTCTCAGAAATTTGCTGAGGATTTGGTTCAAGGCAATATTAATAATTCTTATTGAATGATAATGAGATACTCCAATAAGAAGTTGAATTAATTGTCATCGGTCCTTTTGAGAAAGACTTATTAGTTTCTAGTTTCTTAGGATTAGAATAGTATCATATAAATATTTTTTCTTTATCACTTAAGAAACGTTTCTAAAACCAAAAGCTTCCATAACAAAAAAAAAAAAAAAAACAAAAAAAAAAAACATTAGTAATTTGGTAATTCAAATCTCTCTTACACAAGCAAATATCCTCGATGTTTCCCTTCAAAGTGAAGTTTTACATCTTCTGCACTGTAAAATAATAATAATAAAAAAAAAAAAACACACATTGAAGACAACCTCAATGATGTGTTTACCTTCCGAGGAAATTGATAGGTTAAGTAATATTTTCCCCCAATGAATTTAAATACCCCGGTCAGAGCTGAGCTATATTTCTATAAGCTTTCATCGGTTTATTGATAATTCTAGGTTTAAATTTGGCCATTCTGGTGAGCAGCAAAACAGCCATTCCAATTAGAGTAATTTACGTTTCAATTGCAGTATTTCCAAAATCCTTTTAATCGAAATTTCAAAGTAAATCTCCACGCAACACTCCTTTCTCTATATTGTAAAATTCTTATATCTGTTGGTTGAAGAGGAAATGATCTGTGTTACACAATGTGAATTATGTCCCGTGCATCAAAATGATGTGTACCCAGTCCCCGAAATGACAATGCATCCCAGTGGCTGACATATGCGGCCTTAATTGCCATTCGCCAGAGGTCAGTATGAATGGAATCCTTCGACGAGATGTTATTGGTGATCAAGAAAATACAAAATTCCAAATTTTTGGAAGGCTCTCTCCCTTTCTCATCTCCTATCTAACCGCCTTGAAGATTGTTGATGAATGGCTACATGATTTTATTACCAGCGAGGAATAGTCATTGATTTCTTGTGGCAGGAAAAAAAATTTATAATGGATAAAATTGGAAAAAGAAAATGAAAAAATGATTAGGAATCATTATAAGAGGATAAAAAAAAAAACATCGAAAGATTTCAAGGAATTAAGTTACAAGCTAATTCCCCTTATATCCTAATTATGTTTGAGAAAAATCACTTCAAATACATATTCACTTGATTTGATTGTTCAAAAGAATTATCAGCTTCATAATTCCGGTCACACCAGTTGTTATCACAGGAGTTCAGAATAAAGGTAACCCAGAACAACAATCAGTGATGGAACTTGTTTGACTGAAATGAGAGGTGGTGGTCGTAGAGTAGATTGAGTACTATGGAAAGAAAGGGGAATAAGTTTTCAGATGTTCGCAAAGTTACATCGGAAGAAATATGCATCAGTTACTGGGTACACCACCACTTGCACTTAGTGCACATAGTCTTGTCGAGGAGTGCTGTGCTACCATCTCTTGTATATATTCTCACTCCATGGACTAAAGAAGTTATTTCTTTGTTTATTTGGTTGCCCTAGGATTTTTTTTTTTTTTTTTTTTTTTTTAACATGGAGAGTCCCCGGCATATATAAATTGTTCTATGTATTAGCGTATTATATAATCTCGTGTGTTAAAGTGATTCAGTGTTATAAGTGTACACTATATAACTAATAGGAATTGTTTGTGTATTGGAAATGTCATATGTTAACCTATGAGTGTTTAAAAGTTTATAATCTATAAAAAATAAGGTTTGCATTAAGTTTTACTTCATTGAGCATTTTCTGCAGTCAAGAACCTAATTATATTATATCAAGTTATATAGCTATAAATATGTTTATATTTTGCAGAACTCCTCAGACCTTGGTCAGTCGTCTTCATTCTTGGTCCTAGACCTTAGACTCTTGGTCATTGGATCTTATTTCATCCTTAGATACTCATGATTCTTCGTCAGATTGTGATCACGTGCAGTACTTTTCCTGATCCTGATTATACGGGCAAGATCTTCGATAGACCTTTATATTGTTATAGAAGTTCCATGTGTTATACATGAAGTTTGTTTATTTTGTATGTTTCAGTTTGTAAATATATTTTAAGTTAATAAAATTTCTCACGTTATACCTTTATAATAAAAGATTAAACAAGGAAACTTAAAAAAATTACCAATCAAATATATTTTTAAAACGAATCAGAGTTTTTGGAATATAAAATATAAAAACCATAACTCGACAAGTCTACAACATTCATAACGCTTCCAGAAAGATTATTCACTACCAGATATTTGCTCAAACAGCTTCTATAAGGTTTACAACGCTTCAAGAAGGCTGAGATCACTGGTTACAACAGCAGTTGTGCTTACTGTCCAAGCTTTACATAATTTATAACACTTACCGAAGGCTAAAATCATTGCCATCTGTATATAATGTCTATAACACTTCCAGAACACCGAAATTACTGGCTACACTATCACTTCCACTTACTGCAAAGATTCTACGATAAATATGCACATTAATAATTCAAAATGTAGGCTGCAGATATCAAAAGAAATACCCTCCAAAGCTACTTCATTGAACTTAGGAAATTTATAATATCTACTTACTCTAGAATTAGCAATTCCTTAAAAAAAAAGAAAAAAAAATGAAAAAAGAAAAAATAATTCTGCATTCCGAATCACATCAAATTACAATGCTCATAACTTTTGATAGCATCGATTATGTTTAAAAGAGCTTATCTGTGCAAGGCAATGAGAAATACATTTATTGTATGAAAATGAAGTATGCCTATTGCACTTAATAAAGAGATATTGATAATGATTAGGTCATTCGTATATTAGCGCTGTTTTCCATGTCAGTAAATGTAAGGACGAAGCGATGTTCAGCACCATAGCTATTTCAAAAGGTAGTTTCTTCGTTATCTATAAGAATCTTTGGTAAAGGGAATTTTAATAGGTTTACAGATTTAAGCTTCTTACAAAATAATATTTAAGGAAATAGGCTATGTAAAACTGATTCCGCTTTAGATTGAAACTATAGATATTCTTGATATCATCAAAACCCTTCCTTTCTATTATTATTATTATTATTATTATTATTATTATTATTATTATTATTATTATTATTATTATTATTATTATTATTATTATTATTATTATTTAAGCTATGAATAGTTATGAAGGCAGAATATTCAAAGATCAAGGGGTCCAACAAGGAAAAATGTCACGGAGAGGAAATGA
>NC_090740.1:101137862-101142862 GCF_036898095.1 Palaemon carinicauda | reverse complement strand
CAACAATACGACTTGATATCAAACCAAAAACATTCACCCAAACAGGTAAACTCTCGCAAACCAGAGAGAGAGAGAGGAAATGACGTCCTCGCCCCTTCGCCCATATATACTGAAAGCTAAGTACATTTCTTTAGTCATTCAGTTTTAGACTTCGAATTCACGTCTAGAATTTTTTTTTTCTCTGTGCTAATTCTGTTTTCTTTCAGAAGTTCTCGGGAAATCTCTTTATATTTGTACCAGTGTTTTTAGGGATTGTGTTATAATCTGCTACTGATCTTTAATGCATAGTGCTTATGCTTTTACGCAGTGAACGTTTGTATTCATATAGAGATATTGATAGGATTGCAAGGAATTGTAGAGATAAAAAAAAAGTAAAGTAAACATGACACCTCATGTAAATCCCGGACCAAGTAACCCCACCCCCGGACTGAGTAACCCCATCCCCGCTCCCTTAGTTACCCTAGTAAGTGCTCGTTCAGCTATCCTTCCTTTTCAAGGTCGGGTCAATGGGTTCTTACCTCAGAATGTCGAGTCTTGGATTTCTTCCGTTGATGCTCACTTAAATGCTAAACATATCATAGACCCATTTGTACAATTGCAAGAAGCTGAAAGTTTTATAGACTTTTTCTAAAGGCGATGCAAGTGCGTATCTATGGTGGTGAGGAAGCCTTAGATGTAGTTTTAACATTAAGAAATACACTTAATCAAGCCACTTTGACTCGGCTTAACATTATAGAGAGAGCAGCTCTCATTGCCTATATGCTTAATGAATATTAGGATATTTTAGGTAATTCCACTTGGGTCACTGGAGATAACATCACCGTGGAAGATTCCTTACGATTAATGTATTTAACTTGCATGACATTTATGTTTCCTGAAGCTTTAGTGGGCTGTTTGGATAAAAAGTTAAAGCCTGAAGTACAGAATTAGATGTATAAAAAACAGATAAAGAAACACATGTCTAAGTGTACTTATCTGGATCCCTTGTTTACACAAGTTTTCGCAAATAATTAAACTAAGCCATAACAGGTTGCAAAAATGATGTGTTATAATTGTAAACATTAAGGTCACTTGATCGCAGACTGCAGAACGGGATTCTGTTTGATACATAATAGTTCAACTCATTTTTATAGTTGATGCTACTCGTGTAATCAACAACAGAATCCTAAAAACACTCAGTCAATTCCAGAGTCAATTCCCTATGGAAATAAAAAGAAAAATCCTCCGTTCAATAAGAAGAAACAGCCAAACGTCAATGCAGTTCAAAATAAAAAACAAACTAATAGTGCTTCAAATACCTCTGATCCTGGGCCGTCTAGACAGAACTTGCAAGGTCAGACTAATTTTCAGAATGTGCAGAGTAAAGCAAATACCACATAATTAACTCCAATGGGGAAGAGAGTGATGTTGGGTCATTCGTATCAGCATCAGTAGTATCAAATAATCCATTTAATGTTTTTTCAGATCATTGTGAGGCAATAGATTTTTTTATAAAACACACTGCCGAATCAAATAAATCAGTGGAGGCTCCCGTAGATTTGCAAAAAATTCACACAAAAATAAGCCAAAATGACTTATGACCAACATTATATGCTGTAAATTTAGAACATTGATCCTTTACATTATTTTTTGACTCTGGTAGTCCATGTAATATAATGAATTTGAGGACACATTTTTTATTCTCGAACTTCCTCTTAGAGAAGTCCTGAGTAAGGCTCTCGGGTATAGGAAATAATGAATTAAATGTAATAGGCGTAACTCTTGTTCAGTACAAGGTCGGTAAGCGCACGTTTGCCGATACCTTTATCGTTGTACAAAACACTGATATGTATCCAGCTGTAATTATAGGATACCCATCTATGGGCAATCAAAACATTATCTTAGCCCCTGCCAAACACGGCGTATAGATCAAAGGAAAATTCTGTAAGTGTTCTAAAAACTTAAAATCAGTTTTGGATAAAAAGGAGACGACAAATAAAACAGTGGCATTTGTTGTAGAACCAATCACTTGTCTCATTAATAAAGAAATAATATACTCGACCTGACAGAATTCTCGTTCACCCGTAATATCATCTGGCACGCAATCTATCGAGCCGAACGTAACTTCGAATATAAAAGTGGTAGTAAAGAAAACGTTGCCGGGATCTGAAATATTAATCCCTTCCGACACTTTGGAAACTAACGCATTGTCCGTCACACAAGCTATTTATACAGTCGGCTCACAACAACAGTATAATATTGTAGTCTGTAATCATTTAAGTACCACTTTAGTAATTCACAAAAATCAACATATCTTGGATGTAGATGTTTATAAATATTGTATTCTTACCGTCGCTGAAATTAATCAGGGTCAATCAGTTGTGGATGAATCCCTTTGGCAATCTATTAAAAATAAAATCAATAACACATTCAAGAAGAGGGAATTCCGCAAAAATTTGTTGGACTTTTAACTGAATATCATGATGTCTTTTCCACTACGGATGGATCCTTATGAAAAACAGATGTTATCGAACATCAAATAAGGTTAAAGGACGAGCAGAAAATTATCTATGTACCATCGTACAGACTCCTTATGAAATTCCAGAATGAGATAAATAATGAAGTAGGTAAAATACTAGAGGAAGGAATCATTAGGAAATCGAATAGCCCTTATAATTTCCATTAATAGTTGTATCGATAAAAGATCGAACATGGCGTATCTGCGTAGATTTCCATCGCCTAAATGAGGAAACGATCCCTGATCGATTCCCAGTGCCATATACTGACGATATTTTATCTTTGTTAGGTCAGAATAAATATTTTACCAGTTTGGACTTACTTAAAGGTTTTCATCAGATATCATTAGAAGAAAATAGTATCCCATACACTGCCTTCAGCACAGCCAGGGGACATTATGAATTTTTGCGTATGCCTTTTGGTTTACATTGTGCTCCCATAACATTTACTACAATGATTAACATAGTGTCTGGAGACTTGCTAGAGGTCATATTGCATGCCTATATGGACGACCTTGTAATCTTTTCTAATACATTAGAAGAACATCTACGTAAACTAGAACTAGTACTACAGAGACTAAGACAGCATAACTTAAGGGTAAAGATTACTCAGTGTGAATTCTTCAAGACAAAATTAGTCTATTTAGGTTTTACGGTGGCCAGCCAAGGTCTTAAAGTAGTCCACGATAAGGTGTCAGCTATCCGAAACTTTCTCCTACCTACTAATGTCAAGGGAATACAGTAATTTTTGGGGTGTAGTGGATATTACAGGCATTTTATACTCAATTATTCAAAAATAGCCGCTACCCTAACTGATCTTACGAAGAAGGGCGTAGATTTCATGTGGTCTCGGCTGCATCAACAGGCGTTTAATACCTTGGAAGATGAACTGTGTAGTTCTCCTATCTAAAAATTTCCTGACTTCGGTAAGGAATTCTTCATTGCAACAGACGCCTCAGACTTAGGAGTAGGTGGGATTCTGCTTCAGCAATATGACAAACAGTTTTTTCCAATAGCTTTTTATTCACGAAAACTGAGAATTTCCGAAAGTAAGTATGCAGTAATAGAGAAGGAAGGGCTAGCTATTGTTAATTCACTGGTGCATTTTAAGTTCATAATATACGGTTATCCCGTCAAGGTTCTTACTGATCATAAACACCTAACCGTCTTCTTTAAAGGCTTTAGTCACAGCCCCAAACGAACTCGATGGCATATGATCATCCAAGACTTTGGTGCGAAAATCGGATATTTACCAGGGAAAGCCAATATCATTGCTGATGCATTATCACGCAACCCTGTGTCATCTTGTACGGAGCCATTAGCTGCATCTATAGATATATCAACATCCAACCCTATTGTAAAACTGTATCTAAACAGGAAGATCTGGGATGGAGCCCTGAATTATTACAGACTGAGCAAAGGAAAGATCAGAAATTAGAAAAAATCATTAATGCTTTGGAAGGAAATCGAAAAGAAAAGGAATATATAAAGTATATGCGGCAGAATTATATAATCAAGGACAATATTCTGTGTAGATCCGTGACAAGGAAAACCCACAATACACCACATATGACTAACGACCAGGTAGTTGTACCAATCTCACTCATTTCCACTGTCCTAAATTGGTTGCATGCAAATCCATTGCACGGACACTCCGGGTTCTCCATAATGTCACAGAAAGCCAAATCATTGTTTTATTGGCATACGATGCTTACAGATATAAAAAGACACATAGCTAATTGTCGCACTTGTCAGGAAAATAAAGGGCACACAAAAACACCTGTCAGCCTAGGGGCATATCCCGGGCCCAATCAACCCTTTGAAAAAATACATTTAGATTTATTAACAGGATTTTACGAGCTAGACAGAGGAAATAAGCACCTCTTAGTAATTGTTGACGCTTTGACTCAATATACAGAACTGATAGCGCTTAGAACTAAAACTGCAATTGAATGCGCTATGAATTTTTATGAGTGTTACATTTGTAAACAGGGAATTCCACACATGATAGTCTCAGACTCGAGTGGAGAATTTAATAATCATTTCCTTAACTCATTGTATGAATTCCTTAGCATAAAGAAAATCAATACCATGATTTATCACCCAGAATCGAAAGGGCTAGTGGAAAGAGCGAATAGGAAGGTTTTAAACATATTAAGATTAACACTAGGTGGATCACACCCCAACTGGGATATGGCAATACCTGTGCTACTAAGTACTCTGAATCACTCATATCATGTATCAATTAAAATGTCACCTCATGAGGCATTGTATGGTACCTCAGTTAGAACGCCTTTCCATGTATTAACGTCTGCAACTAATTTATCAAATTCTTTAAAGGAATGTATAAATGCAAGCCAAAGTCTTTTTGATATCCTTCGAAAGAATTTAGAAGAATCACAAATCATAATGAAAAGGAATCAAGATAAAGTAGCGAAGCCAACTAAAACATATACTGTGGGTGATAATGTATACATAGAGGTAAATGTACGTAAAGTACTCAAT
>NC_090740.1:101127862-101130362 GCF_036898095.1 Palaemon carinicauda | reverse complement strand
AACAACAGTGTAGCTACGGGATTGGGTGTGGCGTGCCTCTTCATACCTTAAGTAGGCTTAAAGAAAAAAAGCGGATTTTGACGTAGGAAAAATGTACTTTTGGGTGAGATAGCCATGTCGTCCTGATGGAAAGTCCTTCCATCAGCTTCCTACTGTATAACATCTCTGTGAGTGATATTACAAGAGAATTACTGTCAGATATCATGGGGTTCTAACCCCCGGAAAGACTATCCTAAGATATGTATAATAAGGGACGTATCCGTAGAGAACAATAGATATCTGCTCCACAAACAGACTTAACCTAGTCTAGGAATCAAAGGAAAAGGATATGTGAAGAACCATTACATATCCTCTCCCCTCAGTACTGTCCGTCTCTGATGAACCCATTCCTTTTATTTGCAGCATTCCTACTTCGTTTTAGTTTGTTTGGTTTGCCCTTTTTCAGCGTTTTTGGAGTAATTCCTCGCTTGGTGGATTAATCTTCTTCTTCTAAGTCGAGTACCCTCTTCTTTTACAGTTTAGGTAAGTGGTAAATGCCTTTGATCCCCTTTGGGAGTGGTTATTTAACTTTTATAGGCATTGAGGGATCTTGTCACTCCCAGTCCAGCTAGCCATTGGTCGCTACGTCGCGTACTCAACTGCCCTTTTTATTTCATGTTCACTTAGTCTTATCTCACTAGTATCACGTTAGCTAGCTTATTTTAGCATTATGGTGCCTTGAGCCCTCTTTTGTGTATACTTTTCCCATACGTTAATGTCTTTTAGGTTTAAATTTTGTGCATGTCGGTCCCAGCTAGCCTAGCTTAGAGGGTGGTAGTTTTGTCAGAGACGGGTTCGCTGATGGCGATTTGGTCTTTCTTACTGGTCTCATTGGCAGCGGCCATTTTACCCTTAGAGGGTTTTTACCTCGGTTATACTAGTTTAATGAGCCCCCATGCCTGCATGCCTTCGATCCCACGGTTTTTTCGACGTATGGGGCTTAGCCTAGCCCAAAGAAAAAAAGGTTTTTACCTATAAGCATAGTTGACACACCTAAAACAAAAGTGATGAAAAGGATGGAACACATACTGAGACAAAACATATGATTTTATATACAAATTTTGTCTACATAAATTTCTCTTTATTGTCTCCTCATTTGTTTGGATTGAGGACGATATCCCCAAAAATTATTGATACAATTTATAGAGAAGTTATGAGTTTACTGTGGCCATTAGGAGAATATATTTGCATACAAACAAGCCCTTCACTCTCTTAAACCCTCAATCTTATTTTATCTCTATTTTTATCTTTATCTCTATTCGTGTGTGAATACATATATTAATAGAAACAGTATACAGAAACATATATACTGTACACACACATATATACATACATACACACATACATAAACACACACACACACACACATATATATATATATATATATATATATTTTATATATATATATATATATATATATATATATATATATATATATATATATATATATATATATATATATATATATATATATGTGTGTGTGTGTGTGTGTGTGTGTGTGTGTGTGTATGTATATACAACTTCATTTCTATTTTCTGCTTTTAATGCAATACTTCTATATTCACCATCTCCAACTTCATGCTTCATAGCCTTAACCTATGTAGGCCTTGGGTTACCAGCTGATCTGTTGCCTTTTGGAGCCCAGTAAAATGTTTGGTGCAAAGCGCATGCCCAAACTATCTCTATCTACCCCTCATCATAATCGCATTCACATATTGCTCGCGAGTAATCTGTCTTATACAGTAGTTTCATTTATAATCTTGTCTTACAATTAATCTCCCAATATTTTTCGGGGGGCTGGATCTGTTCTCAAATCTACTCGATTAATCGGAGATTGTTTCATTGCCATACTAAGACTCATGTCCATTCTGTCACACAGATTTCTTTAACCTTATATATAGCTTGATTGTTATATATAATCTCATGCAATTTCATTTCCAAAATTTATTCAACTTTCCCATTGGCTGATTTTTTTTTTTTTTTTCAACCATTCCATGAACTAAAATTCTGAAGACCCTACTTTTGAGATCATAGTTCCTATATACTTAAATGATTCTATCTCAATAATCTGTTCTCCTTCCAATGATATTTCCTCTTCCATAGTATAATCAGTTCTCATCATCTCCGGCATTCTTTTATTTATCTTGAACCCAACCTCTTGTGATATTTCATATATTTAGGATGTATTGTAAATTTTGCAGTATTCTGGTAATAATGAAAGCCTCATTCAGGTGGTATATGTCAGCTAATATCCTTTTTTTCCATGCAGTCCAGATTTTCTCCATTATTTTTATATGTTCCAACTGGGACAACTCATATTCTTGGAGTACTCCACAGATCACTGGAAATTCATTCAATTGTACTCTACTAACATTAATTTTTCACCTGCTTTGCTTATGACAGGCTTGGTCAAATTTACATATTTGATGGGAATTCCATAATATTGCAGTACTCTACACAA
>NC_090740.1:101123218-101127362 GCF_036898095.1 Palaemon carinicauda | reverse complement strand
AATGAGAGATTGCTGGCAACATGTAACATAGGAATAGTAAACTGAGGGTTCAAATACCTCGATTAGGGTGCATTTATGTAAGAATAGAAAATAAAAAATTATAGTAATAATTTTATCTTGATTTCTTTAAGAAAAGAAGTGAAAATTAATTGCCAATCTTTAGGAGCTCATAACTCATAAACATACTTATTCACACTTAGGTACAATATTCTCAGTTAATGGTTGTTCGATATTAGAGAGAAAGATATCATTGAAAAGAAGAATAAAATTCCCACAATTCTGTCAGACAAAATTTTGATTTTCTCTTCATATTTTTTACACGATTAATTTCAGTCTAGACGAGGAAAAAAAATAAGAATTCATTAAAAAAAAAACAAAAAGGAAAATCAAAATTCTGTCTGACAGAATTGTTCAGTTATTAGAGTAGTTTTTATGGTATAAGTTTCAACACAATTCATATTATAGTAGTAGGGAAAAATGTACCTATTTTTTTTTTTAATCATGATTTTTGCTAATAAATCCAAAAGTTTTTGATGAAATGACTTCTAATTTTTTTATGATGAAGGTTTTATATATGTCTAAAACATATATAAAAATGGTGTAATTTGGATCATTAGAAAAACAAAATGGCGGACATAGTGGACGGTCCCCTAACACTCGATGATAATTTCAAAACTTAATTCATAAGTTAAAATATATTATAAACACTTGAGTTCCAATATAAATTGAAGTAAAATGTTATTATTTCTTTTAACTATTCACGAAGATTTAATTACACTAGAGTGCTTTAAATCTGAGGCTTGGTATATCCTTGTAGGTATGTGACAAAGTTGTATTAATATGAGCAAATGGGGAGAAATTTTATTTCGGAAAAGCAAATAGCCTTTTCTATAGTGGGGAAGGTTGCATGGAACCTTGAGTGAAGAAACAATTTATGAACGTGCATTTTTAAACAATAGTAGATGATCCGTAATACCAATAGGTTTATTAACATTCATGAACATTGGATTAGCCTTTTTATGGGGCACATGACTGTGAGTTGCTTCGTATAATTGGAACACCGGTCTCGTTTACCAGACGTTTATCATTAATTACATCATGATTTTTTTTTCCAAAACAATTTAACGCATTTGTGAAGTGATATCAATGAATAATGAGTTCTGTCTATGACTTTGATATTCTTTGGGAGATTTGGAAGATTCTTCTGTTCCTGAAATTCAAACTAGAACGTCAGATTTGGGAAAGGGGAGGAGATCTGTCATGGGGAGACTGGAATTCTCTAGTATATTACAAACACACAATAAGCTTTTCCGTTTGCAACGTGGATGTGAGTTAAGGATATGTGAGCAAGTAAATAAAAAGCAACAAGAGGGAAACCTTAGGTAAAAAAGTTATATTAGTATACATTCAAGAGAAAATCATTGAAGTACAGGATAGGCACATTTTGTCGCTTCTAAAATTAAAATGATGGTTTCTGGGTACGTGTATTCATCTTCAGCTGTAAAAGATATTTTATATTTTTAGTAGGCTAAGAAAATGATGCAAAGGGATTAGAAACTTGACGATTAACCTAATAAAAAAAAATACAAATTTCATTCTATTACTTAGATTGGTATAATTTATAGTTTGATTGCATCTAATTTGACAGATTTCAGTCTGAGAAGTTCGTTTGCGAGAAGGTAGTAAGATTTTTCGCAGAGAGAGATATCGAAACAAAAGCAAACAGAATACTAACCACTTGCTACAGGCTAACGGAAGGTTTTAAATTATTTAACATAAACCTACATAAATATAAACATATGTAAATATACTTTCAATTTACAGAATTACTAAATACTCGCATGGACATATTGACAAACTCATTGAGAAGAAAAGAGAAACGGTTGGTGTTTGTGGGATTTTTAAATGAAAATATATTGGTATCATCTTATCCATAACTCAATTTTCATCAAAGGTGTCAACTGATCTTCCTTCTGATGTGACATCTGCTTAAACTTAAGATGATACCACACTTGATTACAAGTTAAAAAACCAATACTAACTAATTACCACAACAATAAATAATTCATCTTAAACATCTAAGCAACAACTTTAAAAGAAATAAATGTAACTTTTACAGTCATTGAACATGAGGTATAATACACCATCTAATGATACGATCAAATATAAAAGTTATGGGTATTGCTCAGATCTATTTTCTGTTTTGTAATCGATCTTAAATTTTCTAGCATGATCAGAGTAATATATAAGGTTTGAGAATTATGATACGCTGCTATTAATACAGGCCTATGTCAAATTTCCTGGTGATTTTCTGTCGATTCTATATGATCTCAAAATTTGAACGTTTATTTAAACTTTGAAGGAAAGTAAAGAAAAATAATAAGGAAATCATATCTCGAAATGTTATGGATACATATTACTTTGTTATCCATTTCGAGAAAGTAGTTATTTCATCTAAATGGATAATAAAGTCATCCAATATTCTGATATTTAAATTCAGCTGAATCCATATTTGGTATTGATAGTATGAAGCACGCTTACCATAATATAGAGAATCAACATATATTTGTAATTAAAAGGTTATTCTATAAATACAACAATTGCTGATTCTTGATTTACCATAGGTCTGTTAATTTCATACCCAATCCAGGCAACTACAAAAAGTAACAGTTCTTAATTGATATAGAGGTACAAGATTTATAATAGCCATTGTGATGGAATATAAAATGGGGACCCAATTAGTAGTGCATTTGGATCTGAATATACTTCTCGGAAGCTTTGGACGGATCGTGTGAGAGCAGACATTATCTTTAATAGCTTCTCAGAGCTGAGACTCGAACCCTACTTAATGACAAATTGATAAACATAATTCAGATACTTCACAACTTTCAAATATCTTATATTTCTTTTAAGTAAAGCAACAACTACATACATTTTTACTGCCATCTTCAGGGAGGAAATTATGGGTGAAACACTATGGCTCCATAAGGCATGAATGATAATATCTTTAATCATTCTCTCTCTCTCTCTCTCTCTCTCTCTCTCTCTCTCTCTCTCTCTCTCTCTCTCTCTCTCTCTCTCTCTCTCTCTCTCTCTCTCTCTCTCCTCTCTCTCTCTCTCTGTATATATATATATATATATATATATATATATATATATATATATATATATATATATATATATATATATATATATATATATGTATCCGATTATACAAGGAGAGTGATGAAAACCGCATCGCAAGTATCAAAGTCGTATTTTCGTAAATGAGGACTTCGTTATTAATTCTGATTACCAATTCAGTATATCATTAATTGATGCATTTGCAATGAATATATTTGGTTTCAAATTAGTGTTTAATATATAGTAAATTCTGAAAAAGGGGTTATCACCATAATGGCAAGTAAGTGAAAGTTTTAGGCATAGAGATCAGCGACTTTTTTTTTTGTTCTTTTTTTTTTTAGAAGTTTGAAGAAACCATTTTTTTTCAATACAGGCCTGAACATTACTTTATTGCTTTCAAAATTTAGTTTTTCTGCTTTCTCTCTCACCCAGAATACCGAAATATCAACTTTACGATATCAGGTCATTTCATTTGTAAAACATATGAATACTACTTTTTTATATGACATTTTTTATTTTCAAGCAATAGAAATTTCTCTATCTTAATATTTTTTGTTTTCTGGATTTGGATCACGTATACAAACACAGACAAAAATGTGTGATATAGTAACACCAGCGTCTCGAATTTCAAATATATTTAAACATAAATGAGTGATATAGAGTAAAAGAGTAGAGGGGAAAGTCAAAATCAAATAAGAAGGAAAAGCCTCTATGGAACCAGAAAGACTTCTTCAAAACCAAAACTTCTATTGTAACTGTGTCAAATTTATATATACCTGAATTAGCGGTACAAAAAAAAAAATGGAAGTTTTCACTATCTTAGAATACACAAATTATTATTATTATTATTATTATTATTATTATTATTATTATTATTATTATTATTATTATTATTATTATTATTATTATTATTATGCTTCATAAGAGTAAGAAACCTCCCGACAACACTTGGGTTAGTTAGCATGCCAACTAGTTCTTTTTGGTGTAAAGGTTCGTCAGTAAATTATTTGGAATAGGAAAT
>NC_090740.1:101110718-101115718 GCF_036898095.1 Palaemon carinicauda | reverse complement strand
TAACAGGGGAATACATTCCACCTTTGCCCAAACAAATTTCAGCTGTGCAATTTCTGTTCTCTTTTATTTTATGAAAAAAGTTATGGACTTGCTAAATCATTTATCTTTTACAAATAAGTTGCAAAGACTGCTTCACATTTCCTCTGTACATAATGTAATATATAACTTTTAGTATTTTTGTATCAAATTTCTCAAATTTCTAAATCAAGTCACATACCTCAAATGTTCCCAAATATCGATTATTTCTTTTATTCTCATTATACCAAAATGCATTATATCACCGTAAAAAATTATTACTAACGTTATTATTATGTTTTTTTTCTGATTCCAACAATACTAATTTGACACTTACTTTGATAAACATTGTGGGAAATGATGAAATATTTCATGCTGCTTGGAAAATGTAACACAGTTTAAGTTAATACAAAAGTGAATTCATTGCTAGAAATCGAGAAATATATTGATATGCAAATCTTACTGATAGTGAGATTACCCTCCTTTATCGTCAAAGGTGTGATAGTTTTAAAATGATGTTTTAAATATCGAGAAATAATTATTTTCTACTTCCTTTTTATTAAGAAATCAGAAACTTACCACATTTTCAGAACAATTTCCTTATTATCACAGAAAATCAATCCTCTTAAAAACAAAGTTTACTCAACGTTGCCATATGTAATCCTCTTCAAAGTCTAGGAAACAAATGCAAACAATCATATGATATTTAATGGATTTATTGCAGGGAAATTTGCACTCATTAACAATACAGAAACTACGTGAATACCGTTTGATACAGCAGGTATAAGTGATATTGCTTTGCAATGATTTCCTGTTTCTAAGAACGAACTAAAAAACGGTCATTGTTTTTACTAGCTGAATATGCAAGGGGAGATGTGCAGATTACGGGATTGAACTAAAAAGCAAAAACACCAGAATTTGAGAGTAAATAGATAAGCAATTCAGGGAGGAAAAATATAATGTTATTGTGTAGCTTATCGGACCGACCCTCTTAACGCTGCCACCATCACTATTTAACGAATGCTTCAGCTGTTTGATTTTCGTTTCTGTGACGAGGATTTCCTGATAAAATTGCTCAGATTTATATTGAAAGTATAAACATTGCACAGGAAATTATATTCTTTTTTTTTTGCGGTTCAGGTGTGTAAATTAAGTATTGAATAATTCCAGGTTAAAATACTTCCTTTAATAGGTACATTAAAGTCTTTTAAAGACCAATCTATTTTCACCTAAAAAGTGATCATTGGTAAACACTAGATTTTCTTGATATTCAATAGTAGCTTTTCAGGAACCTATCTTCAATAGGGATGATTTTGTGAAGAAGCTAACTGACTCAAGACCTGGATAACAATATGTTTAATTGAAAACTCATCAGCTGAACAATCTAATTTTTTTGTAATTATCACCTCTATAGGTTCGTTGGTCACAACACAATTCATCAACGAATTAGTGTCTTGATTTTAGTAGAAATGTTCTAATTTCCAGTTTTGAAGTATAGTCATATTATATATATATATATATATATATATATATATATATATATATATATATATATATATATATATATATATATATATATATATATATATATATATATATATATATATGAGTAACCGACAAGAAAACTGTAATTCAAGCTAATAATAAGAACGGAATAATAAAAAAAATAGTTTAAGATATACATAAATATCAATAAGATATTGTTTATATTGACACTAGGGATTCTGTGTTCATATTTGTCAGCAAGATATACTCTCAGACTGTTTGTGTGCAAATAGGGTCACCTTTTTTCCTTGTAGCAATATGAGGACATTTCATAGTAAATTGTATACATGTGTCTAAACATATTCCAATATTCATTGAAGATTTGTGTATAACATTTTTCTCATTTTCAATCAAGTGGAACACTTCAATAGGTGTTTTAGTGTTTATATAAACAGTAATAGAATATGAAATTTACGGGTGGATTCAAAATATGGTAAACTTATTTCATTTAAACAGTTGATTTGAGCAATTCAAGAAAACAAAAATAATTCTTAAATAGTTTAATAATTGACTAGGCCTTAGGTTTTTATTAACAGAACCTACGCTATTTGCTTTACCTTTATTATATATAAAAAAAAAAAGATGTATGGTTTCTAAAAAAAAATTACTTACATTCCAATAGATTCCCTGAAAATTTGCAAGAAAATGCCTATGCGAAGATGCAGTTTAGGTTTTTGTGTACTTAACATTAATAAAATTATAATTAGCCTTTGACTGAGCCGAAAAAGTCTACCGTCCTTAATCCTCATCTTCATATAATATTCACAAGTTCATTTATACTAATTGTAATGTAATTTATATCGGCAGCTGTAACACTATTTGCAACATTGAAGTCTACTCCCACGGACAGTGCTCTCATTTTCTTAGCAACTTCCTGAGATTGAGTAATTTTCCTTGATTTAAGATTTCTAGAGTACTTGTACTTTCAAGGTAATTCTTATGTGTTTGATTTTGTTTTTCATCAGGCAACCTTTTGATTAATGAGTAGCATTGTGCATCTAAAAATTTATCTTTCAGATTTTTCATATATTAAAGAGGTTCTGTTAATCACGATATAATTGCTTTTAGTTTTATGTCTTTTTTTTCTTTTTCAGTAACTAAGGTAAATATTCTAAATTTGAGGTAATTTCTGATGTAATCCTTTGAACATCATATGAGAGCCCTGCTCACAAAGCTTTCAAAGATATTTCCCCCCAACTAGGCATAGTTTTACACAAAAACGACTTCTAATTATTGCTAAGAAAAATGCACATAAAACCATCTCATAACTTCCTGTCAATGCACTACATATCCAAACGCTCATCAAAAGGGTCTTTGTAGGTTTCATAATCTTGGAGACAGGAGTTGGAGCCCCCTCCCAATCCTATCCGTTTCTTGTATCGTCCGTGACTTCACCGCCCGTGTGTATTAAGTATGGGTGGTTTGGGGAAGCCCAGAGGCAAACATACTGAATCCTCAGCAGCCGCTGCCTTTCTTCCCTCGTCCTTTGATAATAATAATACCTGTCTCGTAATTTCCCAATTCTTAGAATGGATAAAGCTATGCCACTTTTATTCAAAATACTTTATATCATCCCTCTTCTCTCTTTGTTCATCTTTAGTATTTTCATGACTCTATTAATTGAGATAAGACGAATTCGATTTACGCTTTGAAGAAAAACCGATTATTCAACTAAAGCAAGGGTTTGTAATAAAGGATGCTACCTGTACATGCATTGAGAGAGAGAGAGAGAGAGAGAGAGAGAGAGAGAGAGAGAGAGAGAGAGGAAATTATCTAAAAGTCCCATACAGATACAAAGTTTGTTAATAAAGATTTTATGCATCGAATTTGCAATATACATACACATAGATATGGTAATAGATTTAAAGATTTTAACTAAAACACTATGCTTTGTATTGTTATATTTTTTTTCTGTTCACATCTTTCATCACTTTATAATCCTCTTAAGTATGAATGTTGAGTCGCAATTTAGCAAGTGGAAACTTGGAAAGAAATATAAAATCTAAGGAGACGAGATAGGAAATGAGATCTTTCTCAGTTCATTTTTATCCCTGTGAATGTCAACTAGAATTCATGTTCTTTTGTCCTGCATCCTCTCATCACCATTTTCTTTTATATTGTCCTTTTTTATATCTTCGTGTTTGTATTTATACGTGGAAGCCTGGTGGTTTATCAAGAGGTTGTCTTTTCATTTTTCTGATCATTTTTCTTCTCAAACCATCCTTACTGTCCTCCCTTTAGTTGAAGTAGCTATCCTGGAGGGTATTTAGCCTTGCATGTTGTATGGGCTCCTCCATGTTGACCAGTTCTTTCGATTGTTTACTATAGTCTATTGGTATCATCAATCACTTTATTTATAATTCTGTAAATATTGTTTTTGTTAGAATTCTTGTTAGTCTAGTTTTTAAGTATGATGTCTCTTTTTTTATTTTTATTAATTCTTATGCTGCCTGGAGACACTGAGCGAGAGCCGGGACCAGTGTGTCTTAGATTTCGTTAATATCGTCTTCTGTATTGCAATATTCGTGGTCGTCAGGCAAATATCCAAGACCTTACAGTTGCATCCAGATAGTATGATATTCCTTTGTGCTCAGAAACTTTGGTTTCTAATATGAGGCACTCATCTGAGCTCCTTATAACTGGTTTTAAGAAGACAATAATGTTGAAACGTGATGGCATCCCCGGGGGCCAGGGGAATGGCGCTGTATATTAGGACCGAGTACCCTGCTTCTCATAAGTCCTGCTATTAATGTGAATGTCATGAGATTCACCTAATAAAAGTTTGTGGCAGGCATAACAACTTTTATTTGTGTTTGATCTACCGGAATCCTGACATGGGTGATTCTATCTTCGATTGTCTTCTTACCATTATGGCTAAGATACATAAAGATGATAGAAAGGCTTCTTTTGTCTTTGTTGGTGATTTTAATGGTCACCATAGGGAGTGGTTAAGATCTATCTCCCCTACCGATCGTCATGGCTTAAGAACTTTAGACTTTGCCTCTGAATAAGGCTGTGAGCAAATCATAAATCAAGCTACTCACAGGTCTGGTAATTGCTTCGACCTTGTATACAACTAGTAAGGTTGGTTCTCCAGTCGGGACATCTGATCATGCCTTGATTTCATTAGTAGCGAAGACTGAGTAGCCTGTCCCTGATATATCATACTCGTAAAATTTATATGAAATCCCAAGCAGACTGGAATTAGATTTTGCATGATCTTTTATGCTTGAATTTGTCACAATTATATAGTAGTGTAGATCATGTTGTCCCTTTGAATGAGAATCTAGTCAACATAATTGATAGACGTATCCCTTCTCATGTGCTAAGGTACCGAGTGAAGGACAAACCGTGGTTCAATGATGATTGTAGACGTGCTTATTTGGAGAAGCAGGAGGCCTATCACCTTTGGAAGGGTAACAGATCAGATTTGACCTGGA
>NC_090740.1:101095718-101105718 GCF_036898095.1 Palaemon carinicauda | reverse complement strand
TCTCGCTTTGGCACGAATGTTTAGTAGGAATGCTTTCAGTCTGCTTCAGATTACAAGGAAAGGGCCTGTGTAAGGGGGGCGTTAGTGGTGGCTTGCCTAGTGTCGTTGCGCAAAAAGGCGTGCTTTGCAGAATGCAAGTCTGTCAGTATGTGATGCTTCGCTGGGGGCTTGTAAGTATGGCGGCATGGAGTAAATTTTCCCATAACGTGACGTATGAGCTGGAGATCGTCTGAGGAAATTGTAGAATGGACGATCAAAGGGTTGACATACACCATTTTAGCTGCTGAGACGTTGCGGGTGTCTTTAGAAGTGGTCCTTAGTCCCAGGAGGACCCAGGGAAGCTGAGTAAACCAGTTGTATACTTTGCCGAGGGATATCAAAGTTGCTTTTTAGGGTGCGATTAAACCGTTCAACTCATTCCATTGGAAGCGGGGATGTAGGCAGTTGTCTGATGTAGGGTGATGCCCATGAGATTCGGTAATGATGTCCAAATTTGAGAGGTGAAGTCGTACCCGCCTGTCAGAAGTAATATGCTCAGGGATACCAAATCTTGAAATCCATCCTGAGTGTAAGGCAGATGTACATGAAGCGAACGTTACAGTGTCCATGGGAATGGCTTCAGGTCAACGAGTGGAGCGGTCGATGACGGTAAAACAAGTAATGATGTCCTTGTGATGGGGGTAGGGGGCCTACAACGTCGACGTGAATGTGTGCGAAATGACGCGGAGGTTGCCGACCCAATCCTTTGCATCCATAGAAATGCCCTGCCAAATGAACTTCGTCTTCATCAGCTGTGCAGTAGAACAGCACGAGGGATGTGAAAGGCCATGAATGAAATCAAACACCTGCCAGTGCATGGGAGCATGAAACCAAGGTCGTCGTCTACTAGTACTGACGTCACAGAGGAGGGTGGTGTTGGAGTCTTCGAGGGGAAGTCTTCCCAATGGAGAGAGGTGCTGGATGTCCTACATGCTTGATACTCTGGATCCTGTCGTTGGGCTTCAGCCTAAGCGTTCCCAGTTGAAGGGCAGCCAACATGTCTCTTGACAGGGCATCGGCAACAGGATTCATTTTCCCAGGGGACGTATTGAAGGGTACAATTGTATTCAGCCACGGCAAAGAGATGTCAGCGTTGACGGGCGGACCAGGCGTTAGGCTGTTGAGTGAAGACGTGCACCAGAGGCATGTGGTCTGTGCGAATGACAAATGGAATACCTTCTAAGAAATGGCGAAAGTGAAGGGACAGGCAAGTGCACCGTCAGCAATTTGCGATCGAAGGTAGAATAACCCGATTTGGCATTGGATAGTTTTCTGCTGAAGAAGGCCACTGGGCTGAGCGAAGCGTTGACAACCTGCTCGAGTAATGCACCAATAGCGACGTCTTGAGCATCGGTGGAGAGAAGGAGAGGGGACGTGCGGGATAGAAAAAGTTAGAGCTGTGGCAGTTGATAGGGCCTTCTTTGCATTGCAGAAATCCGCTTCTTGAAGGGGACCGCACTTCAGATCCTTTGGCTTGCCCTTGAGGGAGGCGTAGAGAGGAGCACGAGTGGTAGCAGTGGCTGGCAGAAAACGGTGATACTAGTTGATCATAGCCCAAGAATTCCTGCAGAGCTTCGACAGTCGAGGGCGCAGGGAAACCTGAACAGCTGCTACCTTCTCAGGGAGGGGATGGACTCCTTCAGGAGTGATGTGGTGCCCTAAGAACGACACTTCATTGGCACCAAAAGTACACTTTTTGTACAGGACTAAAAGGCCATTTTGTTTGCAGGCAGTCGAGCACGATGCGCAAGTTGACGGAGCGGTTTCTTCTTATAAGGGAGGAGAGCACAAGTACGTTGTCCACATAACATACACAGAAGGGGAGGTCCCATAAGATGCAATCCATGAGCCATTGAAACGTGGCGCCATCATTATGAAGGCCAAAACAGGAGTAATGGATGGTGTATGTACCAAACGGAGAGGTGATGGCAGTCTTGGGAATGTCTTCTGGGTTCATAAGGCCCCTGATGATACTCTTCAGGAGGTCAAGAGTAGAGAAAACCTTCACTTTGTGCAGGTAGGAGGTCACGTCGGCGACAGTTTGTGAGGGAGTACTGATCTGGTTCTGTTTACATGTTCAGGCGCCTGTAATCCCGGCATGGACGGAGGGAGCCATCTTTCTTCAGAATGATGCGTAAGGGTGACGACCATTGGGCTGGAGGCCTTTTGGCAAAGGCCTATATCCTCTATTACATTGAATGTCTGTTTGGCGGCTGCCAATCGTTTTGGTGCCAGACGTCAGAATTTTGCGAAGACTGGGGATCCCGTCGTCTTGAATATGGTGATAAATATCGTGCTTGGCAGAAGCCTTGGGCCGTTTTGCGAAGTTCTTAACGGAAAACATCCGGGTACGACGTGAGGTGGCTCTATGCATCCGTGGGTGCGCTGATGAGGAGAACGAGGTTAGAGGGGGGTACATTGAAGAGATGTCGACAAGTACGAGTCTGCATTGACCAATCGTCGGTGGGCGCTATCGACCAGAAGGTGGAAATGATTGAGGAAATCAGCACTGAGGATTGGCAATGTGAAGTCAGCAGCGAGAAACTTCTATTTAAATTTACCATTTCCAAACGATAATGTGTGTTTCTCGCAACTGTAGCTGGGTATTGCAGATCCATGAGCAGCTACCAAGTGGACGTCGGCAGACATAGACACACTACGTCGTGTCCTGAAGAGTTCACTTGGCAAAAGAGAACGACAAGCTCCCGTGTCCATAGAAATTGCACGCCCGTCTCCTGCATCATATAAAAAGAAAAGATAAGAAAACATGGGAGGCTACTGCCACGAGTGATGGCCAACTTACAGGTCTTTTGAACACTGACAATCCTTGGCCTATTTCTTCGCAGTTGTCACGAGTCTGGTGTGGTAGTAGCAAAACTGTGGGGGATGGGGAGCAGTAATTGGCTCTAGAATTCGATGGTTCGGACGCGAGTGAGTGGTGGATGGTGGGTGGCTTTTTCGCTACTTCAGCATGTCATAGGGTAGACCGTGTATGTCCTACGGCATTCACGTCAGCTACGGGTTGACGGTGAATAACGTCCTCTTCGTCAGGAGTGGAAGCGTTGATTTAGGTCTTGAAGTGACTGTCCATAAGGGCGTTGTCTTTGGCCATCAAGTCCTTTATGGGTAAACCTATCAACATCGGGTATGGCAGCGAAGTAGTTTCTCCTCATGAGGAGAGCCCGTCTCCTGCAGGTTGCAGGCGAGTGATACTGGTCATTTCCCTGAGGGCGAGCGAAGCCCTTTGGTCCCCGAACAGTTGTTGACAGAGCTGGAAAAAGCTTTGCTATAACGAGCGGCTGGCAACGGTGAGTACTGCTGCAGAAGGTATGTTTTGAGGGTGTCATTCGCTATTGGGGGTGTTTCCCTGTTCACAAAAGCTAGTCGGATATTTCTGGGAAGGTGTCCCTCGGGTATCACCGCGAGAACATAATCTGCTTTGGTGGTTGAGCGACTCACGCCCTTAATGCAAAACTGGACTTTTGCGCGCTGAAACCAAGCAAACGCCTCTACACTGGCGAATGGCGAAAGTTCCAATGGGGCAAGGCCACAGCGCCAACTTCTGTAGAGTACGCCACTAGTACCAATGACGGAGGGGTGCTGGGTTGTGGAAGGCGGAGTAGTGAGTTCGACTTCCGGGGTCACTAATGTGACAAACCGAGAGAAGGTGTGACTCAAAAACAGGATGAAAGCAACTGAATAAATTTATTACAGACACTTGGCATTATATACAAAAACTCAATGTAATAGGAAATTTCTTGTTCAACCAACACCGTACCAGTTAACAGTTAACGGTGAGAAAAACAGACACATTATTTCATGTTCAATGCAAAAAGGAAATTTTCTGTTCAACTGATACCACACACAGGTTAACAGTTAACGCTAAGAAACAAAATACCATGTTATTTCAGGTTCTTTTTAGTGCGATGGGAGAACGAAGATACAAGCATAATATATATACAAAATGAAATATCGTTACTATGCATGATCCTGTGACACACGGTTAGTAAAATGCTCAGCTATATAAGCCAGTTTCTTCCAACTCTACTACGGCCTTGTAGAGCCCAATTAAATGTTTCGTGGTCTAAGCATTCATGAGGGTCTGTGAACAGTATGCACAAAACATCTCCATCTACTCCTCACTATTATCCAATCCAAATATGGCACTCAAGCGGTCTTTCTTATATTTTATTATCTAATCCTTTCAGCGCAGTTAACTCCCATTATTCATCTGAGGGCTTTGCTCTCTGTTTGATATTGTTTCATTATCATACCGTGTCTCATGTCAATACTGTAACATATATCTCACTAAACTGACGCATATCCTGATTTTTAGATGTAGTCTCAGGCGATTTAAACTCCAAAATTTACTCAACCTAGCTGGTATCTGATTTTGCTTTTTTCAATCTTTCACTAAACTCCAATTTTAAAGACTTTTTATTGGAGATCCTAGCTCCTAAACACCGATATGATTCTACATAATTAATTCTTTCTCCTTCTAACGATATACTTCATAGCATAGTCCGTTTTCATCATCTCTGTCTTTCCTCTATTTATCTTTACTCTTACCTCCTGCGATATTTCATAAATTCTGCTAAGCAAGCATTGTAAATCATCAGCATACGCTAGGTAAGCTGATATCTTATTACCAACCTAATTTAATCCTTCTCCAACATCTCCAACCATTCTATGTATTATAAAATCCATGAGTAGAATAAAGAACATAGGTGACAACACAGTCCCCTTTACAGTACACTACTGTTCTATGGAAATTCATTGGATAGGACTCCACTTATGTTGACCTAGCACTTGCTATGCTCATGGACAAACTTAATCCTATTTACATATTTAAGGTGAATTCTATAATTACATAGTATATCCTAGGGCCACTATCTACAGTAGAACTTTTTCATTGAACGCAAATCCCACCAAAAGTTGATTTTTATATTCTACGTATTGCTGAAAATGTCTCAAAAATCGGAATCTAGTCAGTACAACTTTCCATTTTTTTCTAAATCCTTCTTCTTCATCTCTCTGCTTTTCATCAACCTTTTTTTGTAGTTTTTTTTAATAATAAATATAACTAAATATGGTTGTATGATACCTTTGTAATTATTGCAATCAGTCAAGTATCCCTTTCTTCGCTGTTTTCACAAACGACTCTTAACTTTCTTCAGGTTTTCCACTCTTCATGCTGTATTCTACAAAATTATCTTATAAGTATTCTTGAGGTGATATCATTCTTAGTCAGTACTCATCTCAGCCGTTAATTCACCATAATATATATATATATATACTATATATATATGTGTGTGTGTGTGTGTGTGTGTGTGCATGTATATATACATAATATATATCCAGTTAAATACTTTTCACGTTTTTCTAGTGTTTCTACTGGTTATACTGAGTATGCGAAGTACATAGGCGTTACTGAAACATTAAAGGTAAAAGAGGCTCTTCACCAATGGTAATCGACTCTTCTAGGAGGACACTCAAAATCAAACCAGTGTTAAATACTTTTGGGAAATGCCAATTCTTCTTTCTGATGGCCTTCACTCTCTTCGGAATAGAGTTCTCTTGCTTGAGGGTGCACTGGGGCACGTTGTTCTATCTTATCACTCTTACTTTTTTTATCTTTTAAGTATCTTTATTTTATATACGAAAGATCCAATTTGATGATGTTATTGTTCTAAAAAATATTTAGTTTTGATTTTTATTACTTCTCCTGTAGTTCATTTCCTTTTTTTTTATCACTGGGTTTTTTTCACCTATTGGAGTCCTTGGGCTTATAGCATCTTTCTTTTCCAAGTAGAGTTATAACTTAGCTTATAATAATAATAATAATAATAATAATAATAATAATAATAAATAATAATAATAATAATAATAATAATAATAATAATAATAATAATATTCTTGAAGGAGATAAGCGAGATATTTAGAGAAAATATGGGGTTTGATAAGTGACGTAAAAAATAAATTAGAAATCGATTCGGGAGGAGTAATAATGAACTGGATGAAAATACTCAAAATAATATCTTCCATCGACATCTGCAAGGGTCCTACGACATACACCAACTCTTCAGTTTTTCTCATCGAATTTCCTTATATCTGAAGAGATGGGCAAGTGACGGAGAGCTGACAGCGGTGAGGATATCACGATAATAAGAATTGAACTTACTCCGTTTAACAAGTCGTTGTCTATTACTTAAACCACAATTCCTGTCGTAAAAGGAACGGTAAACCACTTTTCCTGGATAAATTGATGTCAAATTCAATTCCGTAAATAAAAGGTAGAATAGATCCATTTCAGACTGTATGAGGTCAAATCAACACACAAATGGGGATAAACAAATTCGTATTTTGTATATGAACATCTTAATATTGTTATTTTTTCAGATTTATTCTGTAACTTGTTCATAACTTTCAAAGCTGTGGCGTTAGTCTATAATAATAATAATAATAATAATAATAATAATAATAATAATAATAATAATAATAATATTTTGGTAGGAAACTTTCTTTCCAGCATTTTGAACTGAATATGACCGCCTGGTATTCAGTTTGTGGGAAAATTTCGCCAAGTTTACTCCAAATTATTAAGTACTTATGTTATTCCCATATTCAAGGGGGGCGATACTGTCCTTTTCAAATTCTATCCTCATTTTATACAACGTATTAAAGAAAGGTCGGTCGACAATATCGTCTATTGGCATCTTCTTGGTCCTGTGGTACCGTATGAAGTGTTCATTTCGTCCATTAGGTATAAACATGTCCAAGATTACCAATTCAGCAACCCAAGTCTTATGGGTTGTTGGATCTCAGTGGTGGTGCTGAATGTGTGAAAACCCTCTTGTTGCTCTTACAAATGATGATGCTCTTTGGTTACTGAATCTTGTATCAGATATTTGTTTAAAATTTATTAATAGTGAAAATTCTGAGGGATAAAGATAAGCTATTAGAGTAACTTTGTTAGCCTATCTATGACTCTGTGTTCTCCAGACCGAAGTCTTTTCAATTTTTTTATATAAAGAACTCCTAAAAGATTTTAGAAGTCACTCTTAATTGCAAATTTCCCTTTCAAAATCATATCAATTCTGTGTTTTCTTCAGTTGCACTGAAAATTGGTGAACTGAGGAAAGTCAGTTCAAGTTTGTGGAACCTGTCTATATTAAGGCTCTTTTTATTCTTCCCTCTTTTGAATTTTCTTCCCTCTGTATTGTTCACGAAAATTTTAAGAACTACCAAATTCCTCTTTAGTAATTTTGACATTGATATCTGGAACCGTCGTACGATTTGTTCATCCTTTGTATTCTGGTTTTCCTAAACTATACTATCCGGGTCTTAATGTGCTATCCAATATAATAAATTCCCTTTCTTCTCTTAAAACTCACTACTGTAGGGTATCGTAGAAGCTTTGTTCCTTCTCAGAAAAAAAATACAAAATGGTCTTCCTCATCAAGTGATTGATTCGACGGATATTCAGAAGTTCGAAACTTGGTGCAAACACTTCTTCGCTGAACAAGAAAATATTAAATAGAATCTACCCACAGTGTTTATGTAACCTATTAATTTCAAATCTTTATTTTACTTTTCTTGCTCATTTGTTATAGTTTATTATTTAAGTCGTTTCAATTCCACATTTTTATATCCTACTAAAAATGCAGATTTTTTTTAATCAAGATATTGATAATATTAATAGAAATAATAATTACATTAATAAATTGTTATTCTCTTAATATATTTTCTCGGAATAGAGTACATAACAGATTAGGATATATTGGATGTCTGAGAAGCCTATGTTTTCGGCTATATATTTCACTAGTGGTTAAGTACCAAAAGCTAATTTATACTCTTTTTAATTTAGTGACCACATTAATTCGTTTATGTGCGCAATTTCTTTTGACTGGTTGATGATACGTAGTTATCAATATACAAAAAGTGGTATTATATAATAATATTAATGTTAATCTTACTATATTTGACATTAATAAATTTCTATATTATTTAATCTCTTATTACATATTTTTAAACAAAGGGGTATTGGATGTATAGGCTGCTTTTCGATAAATACAATTTTGTACCACAACTGCTATCAATTAATTTTCATCACTCTTTGCTAAAGTTCATCTGGAAATTTACTTACATAATCATTCATACTTTGATTGGGATTTTAGTTGTCCAGGCCAGTGGGTTTATAGCATTATTTTATTCCTTTAAACCGTAGGCAATTACAATAGGGAGACGATTTTTGACGTCAATTTACCACGTGCTGGTTCACAATAACTGCTTCAGGCGCTCTTAGACCTAGGAACTTGCTAGATTCCTAATAAAGCCCTCCCGTAACTTGACTTATGTAATCATTAGCCAGTTTGAATAGGAAAAGAACAGTAAGTGATCTGAATTGTAGTGGTTTTTAATATGCTTCACGCATTGTTTGTCCTAAGAAATGTAGTAAATCGACTGCATTATGGAAAACGCAACCATCCCGCACGAGGAACATTCAGGATAATGTTTACAATAGAACCAGTTTATCCGTTGCCATGGTAACTAACTTAGACTACCTATTATCGACCAAGAATCCACCCAGCTGTTAATTGATCGTCACTAATGACTGTGGTCAAGAAAAGGAGCCTAGGGCCAGCAGTTCAACCTAAAGAGATTTGCTGAGACAACAACAGATAAATCTTTTGTCGACACCCATATCATAGGGAAGAAGGTGTAAGTTAAAAAAAAGAAGAATACACTTAGTTTTTTCCTCTAGACGTTCTTACGTCACAGTTGAATAACATTAGTATATACGCAGTTATTTCTTCTTACATCAGCAAAATCTGCCATTGCTACTTTCCATCATTCTGGTTATTAACGACGACACAACAATATCTGAATAACAATCCAATAATACTAATGTAATCAAGTTGGGTATTGAGTAAATTCTTAATATAGTTTTAGATAATAGCAAAACTCTACGTATTTATATTTATCTATCTATCTTTTATTTCCACATATAAATATTCAAACCACTAGCACAATGCAGCAAGGGTGATGAAGATTGTAGTGTTTACTTGAGTGGCTTGATGGAGGTTAATGACTGGGATGAGACTTTGTGCTTGGTATACAGCCAAGATCTGAGAATCTGAATAATTTTATTATTGGATTGCCTACTGCAGCATAAGTGGCCTTTTTTGGTAAACCTCATTAAAATTGTTCGGTCATTTTGAAACGTATTTACAGACAAGCAGACAAAGACATTAATCGTTCATATGATGGGAGAAAGCCTTGGTATCAGTGAAACAAGGTAAAGTAATGAGTTTATTTTCTCTATTTCTTCTTTTATTGGAATTTATTCAATATCCTATTCAGGAATCTTGTACGCTGAGTTAATTAAGTCAGCATGATAGTTGATAGAACTTTCAATATCCAGCGGGGAGAGGTTGGGAAAACACATTTGATTAAAGGAATCTTCGGTAGTGAAAAGGTTGGGAATCACTGGCTCTAATAGGACACTGCCCCAGAGACTGACCATCTATGCTATGATCAGCGCCCAAGCCATTCCCCACCCAAGCTATGGAAAGCCAGGACCTAAATAAAACTATCGAACTTGAGCGAGTCTCGAACACCAGTTTAGAAGGTTACCAAGATTGACCTTTCTAATAGGCTTTGTTTAAAATTGAATGAGACTCATTTCCTCGATGTAATAGAATTTCAATTTGACAATTTTACTATTTTTACGAGTAAAGTCTGTATTGTCAAAAGGTTAAGCGTAATAATAAAAGATATGTTTATTTAAGGACACAACAATCCTGATCTCATATGCAAACTCCTACATAAGGATAGAACGACCAAGTTATTGTTACTGAATTTAGTATCTACTATTATCTACATATATAATAAGTAATCGAATTTTAGTAAACAAATTGCTACGGAAGCTCATCAGAATAAGGATTACGAAAATAAAACT
>NC_090740.1:101090718-101093218 GCF_036898095.1 Palaemon carinicauda | reverse complement strand
GATCTCCACCTTTAACAAAGTTAACTGCCTTTGTAATGGTGTTAAGACTATCGTTTTATTCTGAGGGCAGTTTTTTTTTTTTTTTTTTTTTTTTTTTTTGAGCTTGTATGTGGATCATAGAGTGAAGAGGAAGATTTTTTTTCTTTTTTTTTTTTTTTTTACTGACAACCCAATATGGCTGAAACCACATCTCTGCATTGCCGCAATGATTTCTCCAGTCACGACCTTCAGCTTCTAAAAATTCTTCATTTTTTTTTTTGTATTACCACTTGACCCTCTGTAGATTGCTCAATAACGATCCTTTATCAAAGTCCTAATCATCAATATATCTTACGAAAGTCACGAGTTGCTAGCAAGATTGGATGTCAGTAGACTCATTAAGCTGAATACTAACTAATCCATATCGTTTTTTACTTTCCCTATTTAAATCTTCTATGATCTTTTGCAACAAACAGAACTATGTCATCTGCAAATCACATGTTGTAAAGGTATTCCCCATTAATGATAATTCAAGATTTATATTCCCTACACTCTAGGGTAGGGTGTGTAACTTTGCCAAAAAAAGGGCCACTAGTCAAGAATCTCATGTCATGGAAGGCCCGACATACGGTCATTAGAAACATGACCCCAATAAGAACACAATTACTAATTAGTTCTGTATTTTTGACTAATGAAAAACATTATGTTAAAAAAAGGTTTACCAGGACATGCAAATACAATATATATTACAAAGTGGAGTAAAATATTCTCCTTTAAACTATTAACTCTAGTACTAATATTCTTGATATCCCTATCCTAAACAAAATGCGGTTGATTTCTCACCTAGTTACCAGTCTGAATTAATTATATATATTTCTCAGAGACCATTTATTTTTAAATATGGCTGTAATTGGAATGTAAGGATGACTAAGTATAGTACCTAAACTGGTAGGAATATCCTTTCATTCTTTATGCAAGAAAAATGGAAAACTAGTCGTGTGGGATTGCTGACTTTTAATTTGTTGGGCCAAATCTCAGCATTCTCTTGATGGTGGTCGGGAAGTTGGGTCTTTTTTCAGTGCTGTATTAGCCATGAGGTTCTTGTTTTCAAATTTAGAAAAGTTTGGATTGGGCAGGTCTTTTCTTAGCATCATTAGTGAATTTTTAAGTGAAAGGTCGCAAAGAGTTGTTATTGATGGACCACCATACTGAGTATAGGAATATGATATCTGGTGTTTCTTGGGGTAGTGTTCGTGGCCAATTAACTTTCATAACATATACCCATAACATGTGGTTTGACCTAGAAAAAAAAAACTCGTAGCATATGCAGATGATGCTATTCTCCTCTCATCAATTCCATCTCATTAATGAAGACAGTTACTCCTCAACATCCCGATCCCAGCAATGATAATGTTTCTTTAGCTCTGCATGAATTTTGAAATGAGTGTTAGGTGGGACTCTCGACAACAAATTTATTTTTGAGAAACACATTAGGTCTGTTTCTCCTTCACTGACACAGAAAATTGGCTTATTGAGAAAGTCTTTTAGGATTTTTGATGATCATGCTATTCTGAAGAGGTGTTTTAATTCTTTCCTTCTACCTTCTTTCGAGTATTATCCTTCTGTCTGGTCTTCAGCTTCTGATTCCCATCTTAGTATATTGAAAAGGAAATTACAGTCTATTAGATCTTTTATTCCTTATATGAATATTAATATCTGGGGCCGTTATTCAATTAGTTTGGCGTGCATGTTGCATAATATTTTTCATAATTTTGACCATCGTTTGCATTCATTTCTTCGCGGTCAGTAGCAGCCTGTTGATAAGAATAGGTATGCAGTTAGTTCCAATAGTCACACTTTCTCCACCATGAGACTTAACACTACACATTATTCTAGAAGTTTTATTCCAGCTATTAACAAGTTGTGGAATGATCTTCCTAATTCGGCAGTTGAATCCGTAGAACTTCAAACATTTAAACTTGCAGCAAACATTTCATGTCGAACATGCTGACATAAGGCTTTTTTTACAGTCTATACACGAAAGACCTATTTTAGTGTTCTTACTCCTCTTTAAATATTTAATCATTTTAATAGTATCACTGTTATTAGAATATTTCATTTCAATTTCTTATTACTTTTCATGGAGTTTATTAGTTTCCATACTTCTTTTACTCACTGGGCTATCTTTCCCTGTTTGAGCCCAAGGGCTTGAAGCATCCTGCTTTTCTAATGTGCTATAACTAAGGTAATAATAATAATAATAATAATAATAATAATAATAATAATAATAATAATAATAATAAGATATAGAGAAAGCAGACAGTTCAACAGCTAGCGAGTGTTTTCTAAGGTCGTAGAATTTCATCAAAATCTTTCCTACAATTGTAGCTGCAAACTTGTCACTGCATTGCAGACACTGCCCCTTAAACTATTATATAGTTCTTTGATGTATGAAAGTGCGCTGTTTTTTTTTTAAATTTGTAATCCGTGATTTCCACAACCGTAATTTGGTCTGAAACTT
>NC_090740.1:101080718-101083218 GCF_036898095.1 Palaemon carinicauda | reverse complement strand
GGGAGAGAGCTGAAAGGAGGGAATTTTAGCAGTTTTAGTAGTAGAGATAGGATGGAATAAAACATTCCTGTGCCTTTGAATATTAAAAAAAAAAAACAGTAAAAATAAAGGTTACTTATGATTTGATTTATTGAGACTTTGATTTATTGAGACGTCAATAAACGAACAATAATGGCATACAATGTGCATTATTATTTTGTTCATAAGGACCGTATCTCCAACATACCTCACCATTTTCTATACAATATTTTCATAAATTTATTCACCATGCCTTTAAAATAACTTTTGATTGTTTTTATTAAAATCATTTTATTGCAGAGTAGAATCCTATTGATTTAGACCATGTGGAAAAATCATTCACGAATGGTTAAGTCTTCCCAATTTAGAAGATAACAAAAGGGATATAGCAAAAAAAAAATTAGGCCTCCAATACGAACAGATGTTCCTGAAATTCTATTAATCCAACCTATGGAAATGGACATTACAATGTCAGCTGGCTCAGTCATTTGGATTTATGCCTAGGATGCGATAGGTTTATAATAAAAAATAAATCCTACGACCAAATTACAAAATTTGGAAGTGACATCTACGTCTAACACAAGTAAAAGGCTTTGGAGGCGATTTGGGTTATGGTTAGAGGTTCGAGCTATTCGCTCTAAAAATCTGAAATTCGAGAATTGAAAAGAGGTATCGCTATAGCGTTCATACCAAAAGTTTGTTGACATATTGATTCCAATATCCGCACATATACACACATGCACACATACATACATACACGCACACACATACATATATATATATATATATATATGTATGTATGTATATATATACTGTATATATAAACTATATATATATATATATATATATAGATATATATATATATATATATATACAGTATATGTATAAACACATATACATGTATATATATATATATATATAAATATATATATATATATATATATACACACGCCCATATATATATATATATATATACATATATATATATGTGTGTGTGTGTGCGTATATATATATATATATATACATACATATATATATATATATATATATGCGTAAAAATCACAGGAAAACGTGATGCTCAGATGCAAAAGAACCACAAGGAAAATGAAAATACGAAATATACAATAAAGTCCTGACTAGTTTCGTGATACAACGGATTGGAAAGACCCACTTCGAGGTTTTTGCTATGAAGAAATGAACGAAAAAGTGTATAGAAAAGTCAAACAAAAGCATGACACGAAACTCAATGCATTAATAGAAAGTAGCCCGTGGACTACAAACGTTAATTCAGAATGTGTGGTTAATTTGTCAAATAAAATTCTAGATAAAAATGTGAAGTGTTCCTTGGGATACGGTTTTAAATTTCTCGATGTCATCAAGTGCGGTGAATAGTGTAGAAATTACAAATGGAGTGTGTAACCTGGAAAAATTCAGTGATATTTCTGTAGAAGAAGTAAATATGATTAAGGGTATTATATACAGCAATATGAAAAAACCAGTGGTTCCAAATTGCCCAAAAAGATTCAAGAGAGCAATTGCCGAATTGAAGCAAGATAGAAATATTAAGTTGACAAAAGCCGATAAATCTGGAGCACTGGTAATCTTGAATAAAAATGATTATATAGAAAAAATGGAAAACCTCTTGAGTGATGAAAACACATACATGGAATTAAGAAAAAATCCAATTGAGTTTGTGAATAGAAGTTACAACAAAAAAGTGAAAGAGTTATTAAAAGAGAATGAAGATCTGATAAAAAAGGTTTGTACAATATCACCAACATTGCCATATATGTATGGAACTATTAAAACTCATAAGCCAAATTATCCAGCTAGGCCAATAATTAGCTCTGTAGGTTCAGCAGCATATAAATTATCTAAGTACCTTGTGAATATCCTCAATCCTTTAGTTGGCACCATTTCATATTCAAATATAAAAAAATAATGTAGACTTGATTAACAAACTGAATGAAGTACAGATTAACAGTACCTGTAGGCTTGTCAGTTTTTATGTAGTCTCACTATTCACAAATGTACCTATTGATGACATGTTGGAATTTTTATCTGAAACGTTAGATAATAGACAATTGAATCTACCATTCTCCAAACACACTTTAATAGAATTAATTAAACTATGTATAAAAGAGTGTAAATTTGAATTCAATGGAAGATTTTATGCACAAACTTTTGGTATGGCTATGGGAAACCCTTTATCCCCAGTATTGAGCAATCTATATATGGACTTTTTTGAAAGCAGAATCTTAAATAACATCATACATAATAATGTAAAATGGTTTCGATATATTGACGACATAATATGTGTGTGGCCAGGAAATGAAAATTTAGATAACTTTTTTCTTAGATTGAATAGTTTGGTACTATCAATAAATTTCACTATGGAGCTGGAGAATAATTGTACCCTACCTTTTTTGGACTGTTGCATACATAGATGTAATAATAGTCTCAAGTTTAGTGTATACAGAAA
>NC_090740.1:101065325-101070325 GCF_036898095.1 Palaemon carinicauda | reverse complement strand
TAGTAGATTTGCACTTATATTCCTCAAGGAAGTCTATGCTGGCTTTCGAAATCCCGAAACGCTTTCTCACCGCTAGGGAGAGAAAATCATGAGCTGTAGGGTCCGGGTTTTCTGTAATGAAGCGCAGACAGTTGACTTCTGGACTCGCTGGGTCAGAACTGGATCTGGTAGCGGTACAAACTTCAGCTGCAGTTCCAATGCCAAGGGGAACCACACGCTGTTCGGCCACTTGTGGGCCACTGTTGCCGCTACCCCCTTGAAGGATCTCAGTTTGTTGAGGACCCTCAACCGAAGGTTGTGAGGAGGGAACAGATAAATCTTGGACCATCTGTTCCAGTCGAGGGACATCGCGTCCACTGCTTCCGCTAAGGGGTCCTCGTACGGGGACACGTACAGGGGCAACTTCTTGTTGTCTTTCGTCGCAAAGAGGTCCATCTGCAGTTCTGGGACTTGATTCAGAATGAAGGAGAATGATCCTGCGTCAAAGGACCATTCCTACTCTATCGGTGTGAACCTGGATAGAGCGTCCGCCGTCACATTGCGGACTCCTTGAAGGTGAACTGCCGACAGGTACCACTTCTTCTTTTCCGCCAATCGGAAGATGGCCAACATCACCTGGTTGAGAGGTGGTGACCTCGATCCTTGTCGATTCAAGCATCTCACAACTACCTCGCTGTCCATCACCAACCTTATGTGGATCGAGTGGTGCGGGGAGACTTTCTTTAAGGTAAGGAGCACTGCCATAGCTTCTAGAAAGTTTATGTGAAAGGTCTTGAATAGCTTGGACCAAGTCCCCTGGACTTTTTTCCGATGAGAGTGACCTCCCCATCCCTCCTTCGAGGCGTCTGAGTGAATCGTCACTGACGGGGAAGGTGGCTGAAGAAGAACCGACTTCTTTAGATGTCTGGCTTGGGACCAAGGCCTGAGAAGAGTACTTAGCCGAAGCGGAACTGGTCTTCTCAGATCTCTTCGCGCGTTTGATGCATAACTTCTCCAAACTCCGGTTGCATCCTTTAGCTGTGCTCTTAGCACTGGGTCTGTCACCGAAGCAAACTGGAGAGAGCCCAGTACCCTCTCCTGCTCGCGTCTTGATATCCTTTCGGAATCTAGAAGTCTCTTGACAGAACCCGCTATCTCCTTCCTTTTCTTCGCCGGGATGGAGAAACGGTGTGACAAAAGGTCCCAGTGGATTCCCAGCCACTGGAACTTTTGAGATGGAGAAAGTCGATACTTTTTTCTGTTGATCTTGAAGCCTAGGTACTCTAGGAACTGGATCACTTGACTGGAAGCTTGCAAGCATTCTGTCTCGGATGCTGCCCACACCAACCAGTCGTCCAGGTAGGCTACTACCTGAATTCCCTTTAGGCTTAATTGTTTGAGAGCTACGCTCGCTAGCTTCGTAAAAATCCTTGGGGCTATGTTTAGCCCGAAGGGCATGGCTCCGAAGGCGTATAGTCTTCGTTGTAGCCTGAATCCTAGGTAGGGGGAGAGTCGACGGCTGATTGGAATGTGCCAATAGGCGTCTGACAAGTCTATAGAGACGGAATATGCCCTCTTGGGCAGTAAGGTCCTTATGTGTTGCAGTGTTAGCATTTTTGCAATTCACTATGAACTTGTTGAGTGGCGACAAGTCCAAAATGACTCTGAGCTTTTCCGAGTCTTTCTTGGGAACACAAAACAGCCTCCCTTAGAAATTGATGGGCTTCACCCTTCGGATCACCTTTTTTCTCCAACAGTTCTTGAACGTACTCCTCCAGAACGGGGGTGGATTGTTGGAAAAACCGAGGGCACGGGGGTGGAGTGCTGTACCAGCTCCAGCCCAGTCCATTCTTGAGTAGGCTGTGGGCCCAGGGATCGAAGGTCCACCGATCCCGAAATTTCAGAAGTCTCCCTCCTACCGGTATCATCTCACTTGGAATGCCGTCCTGAGGTCTTGCCTCCTTGACCACGACCACCCATGAATCCCCTTCCCCTTGAGGGGCGCCTAGACGAGCCTCTGGCTGCTCCTCTAGGCTTTGCTCGAAAGGAAGTAGACTGCCCTTCGAACGCTGGGGTGAATGCCGAGGACTGTGTCGACTAGGCCTGGGGTACCCATTGAAAAGTGGTCGGGGTTTGTGCCACGATCTGGGGCACTGGAGGCAATGGCAATTGCAGTTGCTGTTGCTGTCTAACAGGCTTGGCTGGCCGAGACGGTAGCCTAGTCCTCATAGTCTTCCTCTTTGGTTGAGGACCCTCATCCGGGGAAGACTTTCTTTTGATAGCCAGGCCCCACTTCTGGAGAAGGTCTCTATTCTCCAAGGCAGCCTTATCAACAACTTCTTTGATCAAGTCGGTAGGGAAAAGGTCTTTTCCCCAAATGTTGGAGGAGATTAGTTTCCTTGGCTCGTGCCTCACCGTAGCCGAGGTGAACACAAACTCCCTACAAGCTCTCCTTGCCTTGACGAAGCCATAAAGGTCCTTCGTCACTGTGGCCAGATGAGTCTTGGCCACCACCATGAACATTTCATGGACCTTGGGGTCACTTGCCATCGTCTCGAGAGTAGTCTGAAGAGACATTGAGGCAGCCAGTCTTTCTTTTGTCTCGAACTCTCTTCGCAAAAGAAAGTCAGACAGCTTAGAGAGGTCCTCGCCGAACTGACGTCCGGCAATATCAGCCTCCAACTTTCCAACTGAGAACGTAAGATGGACGTCATTCCAGTCATTGTGGTCCATAGGCAGGGCCAGCGACAAGGTTTTACACTACTCCAAGGAGGGGCAAGGCTTGCCGGCCTCGACTGCTTTTAGTACGGCCGAAAACCCTTTCTGTAAAAAGGGGAAGGCTCTAGCAGGCGAGGACACAAAGGAAGGGAGCTTCTTGCTCAATGCGGCTACCTTTGGGTTAGAGAAGCCCCTCTCTTTCATCAAGGATGAAAGTAGAGCTTGAGCCTTAGCATGGTCCATCACTATGACCTCCTTCGGCTCTGTCTCCTCCTTTGAAGCTGGTTCCTTCCTCAGCCGGACATAACAGTCCGGATATGATGCCTTGCTGGGCCAGAATTCCACCTCCTCCAGGGGAACTGAGCCCAGCCTATCCGCTATGACGATCTTTCCAGTCGTCATCGGCATGTGCTCAGCATACCTCCATGGGTTAGCATCTGAGCCCAAGGGAAGGTCTTTCACATTGAGCTTTTTCTGGGGCCCATGTGATTCTGCAAGGCACTGCATCCGCAGTTCCATTGCAGCCGCCTTCTCCTGATTCTCCTTCTGCATTTGTTGGATCATTCCAACAATAGAAGAGAGGGCCTGTCCCAGCACTACTGGGAGACCGGCCGATGTTGAGGGAATAGGCTCCGGAATCTGAACCAGATTAGCCGACACCTCGTCGACCTCTTCCTCTACAACTTCTGGGGCTTGAACTTCATCCTGGGCTTTTTCCAGGAGGTCTTCCTCCAGACGCTCGTCCACATCAGACATCCTGTTATCTAACTTGATGTCTTGCATCGCGACCGCGACTTCAGCATCCACCTGGATCTGAACTTGGGGGATCTCCTCTTGAGGCTGGGGAATCACTGCATCAGCTGATGCCTTAGGGAAAAGATACGCCCTCATCTTCTCACTTGGAAGATAAGGGCCAGAGGTGTTCTTTTGGAAGCCCCTTAACCAGGTACGAAGCTTCTCCCTAGCTATATCCCTTGATTCCCCCGTCCTAGGGGAATCAAAGGCCTCAATAATCAGGTTAGTGCACACAGTACATACCTGAGGGTCCCAATACCGGAGATCATCCTTGGAGACAGCGCATGCTGCATGTCTCCTACAAAACTCATGTTCGCAGAGGTTCTTGCTGCGGACGTTGCAGAAAACACTTCCGCACTTCGGAGGGTCCTTCTGTAAAGAGAAGAAATTTCCATGAGTATCATGTGAACTATGTATCACTGGATATGCATAGTATAGCATAACAATTCAGAAAGGAAAGACACACACTTGTGTTTCCCTCACAACCCATTGTTGCAGCCTTCCAGATAATAAAATCAAATGGTTAATCTCTTCTAGAGTAACCAATGCAAAGTTTCCAGAGGAAACAGGTGGAGCTCACACCTAAGCAATGATTTTTAAAATCCTGGATAATAGACAGGAAAGAACTCACTTTCCTATCTGTAGGGCAACAGCAAAGGACTGTGCAAGAAAACACAAAAGTGTTAGAACACACAGTGCTGTACCAAAACCCATACTATAGTTTTCCTCTTACTGTATATGTTATACTGAAGAATACTAGTACAGTATAGGAGGATACGTGCCGGCCGGCACACACCATAACTAGCTTTAAAGTATACTACTTAACAGCTATAAGGCGGCAGAACTCTGGTTCAAATGCATGTGGCGGCCGGCAGCAATTGCCGGCCGGCAACAGCCAATGTCGGCCGGCAATGGCTGCCGGCCGGCAACTACACAAGGTAGTACCCAGCTGCCGGCCACACTCTTGGTGACCGGCAGACAAGGGCTGACATTAGCCGGCCGGCAGAGGTACAGGACCGATGCCAGCCGGCAGCGAAAGAACCAGAGGACTACAACTGCCCGGCTGCCGGCCTCATAGGCCGACAGCCGGGTCGGGTACAGCACTAGAAGAAAACAGAATGGATGCCGGGATAAGAGTGTACACTACCTCCACGCCCGGCAATCCGAAAGAGTGCATATAAGGAAGGGGAGAATCTAATTCAGGCTTCCTGACCAATGCCGTCTGACTCTGCAGGCAGGCATGGATGAGGGACCAAGGGAGGTCCGGGCAGCACTCAAAACAGAAGACCCTTGCCGGCCAGCAGCTATGCCGGCCGGCAAGGGACTGAGTCAATTCCACATCCTAACCTATTCTAGGTCCAGATGTAGAATGACGTACAGTACTGTAATGGCTAGGCCATTACAGAGATAGAGGGGGAAGGGACAAAAGAGGGTCCTACCAACCTTGCTTTAGTGACGGATCACCCGCAGCCAAGAAACTCATCTTAGCCTAAGGGAGATCCAAGGTG
>NC_090740.1:101052825-101055325 GCF_036898095.1 Palaemon carinicauda | reverse complement strand
GTTGGAGTAGCTTCTGATTTGTAGATTGTGTAGATGATAAAAGTGGCTATTAATGAGGAAATTTCCTGCACTGATTAGTCATCAATTATTCTGTCCTGAAATATGGATATAGTAACGGGTTCTGTTTTCTTCATCATTCGAAAATTTGAATAACGTTTATTAGTATCAAACCTCATCGAAACTTTAAATCACTTTTACTTCATACTGATGCTGTGAAAGGTGTTGTTCCTTCTGTTTCTGAAGAAGCAATCCTCAAAGAATATTCTTACATTTACAGTCATAAAATTGCACCTGAAAGCCTTATTCCTTGTTAAGGACACAATGCGTCATGTATTTGAAGATTAAACGTCACGAAAGAGAGTTCACAATATTCGAAGTTTCTCATGATGTTCTTAGTTGTCTGTGATGATTCTTGTCATATTCTTCACCAAGATAAAATACGGGGGTAAAATTTTTTTATTCACTTTTCATAACTGAAATTACTTGCCTTAAAAAATGATTGTTCATAAATCCTTAAGATATGAAATAACCACTTTAAATCAATTCTCATATAAATTTTATTTATTTTATAGAAAATAGTTTTGAAATAGCTAAGTTATTATAACAGATTTATTTTCAAAACGTGAACATAGTTAGTGACTTTTCAGGAGAAAATTAATGAATGCGTTTCTTTAAAAAAAAATCTCTCTCTCTCTCTCTCTCTCTCTCTCTCTCTCTCTCTCTCTATATATATATATATATATATATGTATATATATATATATATATATATGTTTCTCTCTCTCTCTCTCTCTCTCTCTCTCTATATATATATATATATATGTATATATATATATATATATATGTGTGTGTGTGTGTGGATATGCAGTATATATTTATATATATATATATATGTGTGTATATATATATATATATGTGTGTGTGTGTGTGTGTGTGTGTAGAAATCATGAAAGCTGACACGTGATGAATATAAAATGTATTATAGCCACGAAAGGAAAAATGAAAAAGACTTGATTGGAGTTAGTACTTTCATCCACTCAGGACATTATCAAACTCAGCAATGAGAATACATATACAAAGACATCGTATTTATACTGGAGAAGGGGATCCAACAACTGTCAGTTTCTTAATAATTCCGGAGAAGCCAGATTTTAGATAAAAGGATAATACTGGATTAACGGGAAACAGACCTGGGCTTAGATTCAAATTTCTACCTTGAGTACAGGAGATTATAAATGATTCAACAATATTCCTTTGGAAATAGTCATTTACATGGATTACTTTTTCCGTCTTTGACCAACCAATTCTGTGACTTGACCCTAACCAGTGGGAGGCCAAGGCATTATTAAAAGAACCCCTGGAGACGGCCACCTGATGCTGTTTTAATCTGACTGGTATACTTTTTGATGTTTGGCCAACATAAAATAGGTTACACTCTGAACAAGGAATGCTATATAATACATTATTATCATTTCCAGAACTATTCTTAATTAACATGTTTTTTAATGTACAATTATATCTAAACACTACAGCAATGTCTAGTTTTTTCAAAAGGGGTATAACATCTAAAAAACAAACATGAAAAGGCAAACAAAGCATATTATTAATTGTTTCCTTTCTCTCTAATTGGACAGATTACATTGAGGAGGAGTTCACTAAAATAGAAAAAATTGCAACAAATCTTTGTTATCCCAAATATTTCTTAGAAAAATGTAAGAAAAAGGCTAAAAAAACATTTTATAGTGTCCAATTATATATATATATATATATATATATATATAAAATATATATGAATATTTATATATACAATATATATATATATATATATATATAAATGAATATTTATATATACAATATATGTATATATATATATATATATATATAAAATTACATATATATATAGATATATATATATATATATATATATCATAAGCACACGTGATTTCAATCAATGTAAATATCATCCACGAATGGCATTTAATACCGAATTCTATATTGGGAATATACTTCCACTTGGAATTCATTTTATGGTAACAGCTTCTGGCCGGGTGGGGATTCGAACCCCCACCTGTACGGCTGGAAACCATGCCTGCAGGGACACTACCGACTGAGCTATCAAGAGAGATAAAAGTTTATGATAAGTCCCAGTACATATTCCTGTCGAATTCAAGAATCTGTTCATACACTTGAAACAAACCCATATCCATCATGATAGCTGAACCGTAAGTTTGCAACACGTGGTTATCTTAAATGAATATATATCACAAGCACATGTGATTTCAATCAATGTAAATATCAAACACGAATGGCATTTAATACCGAATTCTATCTTGGGAATAAACTTCCATTTAGAATTAATTTTATGGTAACAGCTTCTGGCCGGGTGGAGATTCGAACCCCCACCTGTACGGCTGGAAACCATGCTGCAGGGTCACTACCGACTGAGCTATCAAGAGAGATAAAATTTTATGACAAGTCCCCAGTACATATTCCTGTCGAAT
>NC_090740.1:101027482-101032482 GCF_036898095.1 Palaemon carinicauda | reverse complement strand
AGCGTGAGATTTGCTGCAGTCATATAAAATCATATCAGGATATACTTTGCATCCCTCGGCAATGTAACATTTTTCTGAAACGTCAACACCAATGCATACCGTGTGATAGATTGTGTCGTCACCGGATGCAGGTGTCTTCCGAGAAAAAATGTAAAGTTTCCATATTGTGTTTAAATGCTGAGACAACTAAGCATACGATATCTGTGATATCGATAATTTAGGTAGTTCATATCTATACTTCACCTGAATTGGTCATCTGACCAAACCAGCTACACTCTTGTGATGGAGATGTTTAACACTGTTGTTTTTAGAGAATAAATGATTTTAAAGTTACAAAGATGAACTTTATTTTAAGACTTAACATCTCAAACAACACATACTCAATGTGTGCTTATAACAGTAGCACACTTATATATATATATATATATATATATATATATATATATATATATATATATATATATATATACGTGTGTGTGTGTGTGCGTGTGTGTGTGTGTGTGTGTGTGCGTGTGTGTGTGTGTGTGTGTGTGTGTCAGTTTTATTCATAGACTTTTCATGTAATGTTACTCTTCCATAATTAGGACTGATATTTCATCGGATGTTTATAACAAAGGTCGTTGACATTGATGCTTAATCAGCTGATTTTCCTGTTAAATTTCTTGTTATCCTAACTGAAATCATTCCTTTCAAATAAGAAACAGATTATTTGGATATGAAGATAATTGAAAGTCAGGACACTTGCAATGACACCAGAAAATAAGAGATTCTCTGAAAATACTTTCTCTCTAAAAAGATAAATCGATATGCAAGGTTTGCATTTATATATATATATATATATATATATATATATATATATATATATATATATATATATATATATATATATATATATATATATATGTGTGTGTGTGTGTGTGTGTGTTTTTTTTAGCCGCTGGATATACCACTAACCTCGATTCTTATGCTCTTTATCCCAGGGGAGAAGAGTATATAGCTTAATATTCTAATCCTATTGTGGATGCAAATGTCCGTTGAATTAATGGGTCTCTCTTAAGTCCCATACGTACTGAAGGTATTTTTGTGTAATTACCGAAGATGGCTATTGGGAGTGGGTGAGTGGGCCACTGAAGCTGATATTGGTAATGGAAGAAGTGCAAAGGGTTTTTAGGTAGATAATCCCCAAGCCGAAAACGTGTTAGAAAATGTGAGGTACTCTTAATTACACAGAAAATTAATGTACTATTAAAATCCAAATTACAAACACATGAAACATAAACACCTGTACTGATTTCTGAAACTATTATTTCAAATAATTTTAAGACTAGTTTCAAAAGTGATCAGAACATTTGAGCGCAAATAATCAAATTATGTAGCATCCACAATGTACACTAGCTTTACTGCAAATACACAGGAAGTCCTCAATTACTTCAACACAGGTGACTTTTAAGGTTCTTCTAAATCAGTGTTTTTTAACCTTTTTCTAACTCAGGACCCCTTTTCTTTAGGCCTCAACAGTCCAGCAATCCCCTACCATTTGGTTCATTCTTCAAAACTAAAACAAGCATTATTAGCAAAAATAACAAGACAAAATAGCACGGATAAAGTCAATAAAAACTACTTATAAATGTGATTTTGGTTGTTGCTTATACAAGACTCTTATTATTATTATTATTATTATTATTATTATTATTATTATTATTATTATTATTATTATTATTATTATTTTTATTATTAGCTACAACCCTATTTGGAAAAGCAGGATGCTATCAACCGAGGGCTCCAACAAGGAAAAATAGGCCAGTGAGGAAAGAAAATAAGGAAATTAATAAACTATATGAGAGGTATTGAAGAATAAAAACTAAATATTCTAAGAACAGCAACAGTATTACAGCAGATCTTTCATATATAAATTGTAAACAGATACTTATGTAAGTCTCTTCGACCTAAAGTAATTTCCTGCAAGTTTGAACTTTTGAAATTCTACATATCTAAATGCCTGATCAGGAAGATCATTCCACAACTTGGTCACAGCTGGAATAAAACTTCTAGAATATTGTGTGGTATTGAGCCCTTTGATGGAGGACGCATGGCTATTAGTATTAACGCCATACTTAGTAATACTTGTCCTGAATGTAAAGGATAGTCAGAATTATAACAAATCTTATGCAACTTGCATAATGAACTAATTGAACAGCGCCGCCAGAGATTAAAATCTAGATCAAGAATAGATAATTCTATTGACAGCGAGCTCCTGCCCAACTATTTATGATGAGAATCAGCAGATGAAGACAAGAAAAGAAAACAATAATTGAAACAAGGTAGAATGAAAGAAATAAAACACTTCTCTGTAATGAACTGATCAACGAAAATCTTACAAGACTTTTTCAATAACCCATTTTTTTTCCAATTAAAAAAGTTACAAACCTAATGACTTTCTCAAAAGTAAATTTGCTGTCGAGAATAACACGTGAAATTTTAAGTCATACAGATTTATGTTGAGTAGCCCTTATCCCGAACCTATTTATAATCATGCTTTCAGTTTTATTAGGATTCAACTTCACGCCCAATAATTTGCACCATGCACTATATTTTTCTAGATCTCTATCAAGAGATTCTGCAAACCCAGATCTACATTCAGGAGATGATATTGATACAAAGAGAAAAGCATCATCTGCTTATGGATTGAGCTTCTTTTCTAGGCCAAACCACATGTTATATGTGCATAGTATGAAAAATAATTGTCCATGAACACTACCCTGAAGAACACCAGATATTTCATTCTTATACTCAATATGGTGCATATCAAAAACTCTTTGTAATCTATTATTTAAAAATTCCATTGTGATGCCAAGAAGAGACCCACTCACTCTCAACTTCCACATATATGACCTTCCACAGCACCGCATTCAATCGATTTCAGTGAGGTTGCTAACACCACACGTTAAATAGCAATGGATATAAAGAATTAAATAGAAATATTATGTTTAATTTAAGGTTTGAAATTCATCACAGAACCCCATGATAAGCTCCACCAGATCCGGAATATAAAAACTTTTGCCTCAAGTGTGTCAAATTGTGCCAAGCACATATTTCATCATGAGTCTAACAAGTCTCCCTTAAGACTATTATTTGATTAGAATTAACAGGTATTTTAAACCTCAATTTCAGAGATCAACTTTGCACGTTTTCGTCGCTGTCTAACTTGTTTGACTCCTTGTTGGTTCTCTCCGACAAGGTGTGCATTACCACTTATGTTATGGGTTTTAGATGACCTCTCCAGTGATTCTAATAGATAAGCTTGTCTGTCTTGTTCTCCATGACAACAATAAAAAATTACTTCAGTTTCCATCTTAGAAGAAATTATTATTAAGTTTCTACCATAAGCGATAGCTTTAGAAATAATTGGCTGTAGTAAGATTGATAACATTGCTTCAAAAACATAAGTTAATACTCACCTGAAAGCTTATTTTCAAATATATATGCATCAATCCTAATTTACTTTTTTTTTCTGCGTAGTTTTGAAGTACCTTATTTCATAATTGTTTTTAAGGAATGTATTTCAAGCAACTTAAATATACTGTAAAATTATTGAAATTCTATTAGAGATAATTCATAATACTTCTTCATTCAATGGTTTATATATATATATATATATATATATATATATATATATATATATATATGTATGTATATTTGTATATATGTATATATGTATATATGTATATACATATACATATACATATACATATACATATTACAGTGACTAACACTTCAAAAATACTATACGATATCATCCGAACAGTAACAGGACCGCCAGGATTTCTCAGTGAATACTCCTGAATTCACTTCCATAACGTTTGATCTATTTTTTTATCCCTTGCTACGGACGTCAATCTAGAAAATCTTCTGTATGAAGACCAAACCCAACTGATTTTCAGAGTGATGTTCAGCTTACTTCATTGGATTTTGCTCTGGATGCACTTCTATTATATATCAAATTTGAATTTTTTTTTCTATTTCCACTTTGAAATTGGGAAACAAAACCAAGTACAAAAAAACTTATGTTGTCTTTTTATTATGATCTATCAACGCTTGAAACTGGTAATTAATTGCATAAATCCTACTTAGAATGGCAGGTGGATTCTTACCAAGATTCCTGAGTAGAATGTGTTGTACTCTGCAATCAATATTTTTAGATTTATTTTAATGCAGATCCTCTGAAAGCTTTCACTATTTTAAATTGGGTGTTCTTTTATTCTTTACTTGTAACATACGAAATCGGCTACAATGACCTTCGATGTCAGGCTGCCAGAGAACTATAAATCATTATATCATTGTATATATACATAGATGTACAGACCGTTTTAAGACTTATATAGCAAAAAGATAAATACCAAACATTGATGACATTTTGCGCTTTTATATAAAATTCTAAGCTTTTCATTTGCTGAAAGAAATGAAATAACATACTGAATAACCCTAAGCTGTTAGACAGAAATAATTCTGATAGAAATAGCAAGTTCTTTTGTCAAAGATGATATCACAAGCTCATGCGAAGGGAGCTTTTTAATAAAATCCTACAATTGAGATGATGAAAATACTATTTTGTCCTAAAAAAATCCTATCTGAAAAATGATAGAAATAATGAAAGATGAAATGTACGTTTGATAATATTACTCATAAGAGTAGGATATCATTATTAATACTTTTCTGTAGGTGATGATAAAAGGGAAAAGAAATAAGAAAGTAGCAAGTAAAGAACTTTTACTATATTTTTCAAATTCTAATCTCAAGATTGGCCGGAAGGGAATAATCAAAATCGATAAAACCTATATGGTAAATGGCCAAAAGTGACAAGGTGAAATTTAATCAAACAACGATGAATAATAATATAGATAACATTTGATTATTTCTACGATATTCTCACAGTCAAGATAAGTTCATCTCTCTCTCTCTCTCTCTCTCTCTCTCTCTCTCTCTCTCTCTCTCTCTCTCTC
>NC_090740.1:101012482-101022482 GCF_036898095.1 Palaemon carinicauda | reverse complement strand
CCAATAAATCCCAGCTGCTTACAGAGTGGCAGGGTGAGTCACAGCTGCTTACAGAGTGGCAGGGTGAGTCACAGCTGCTTATGAAGAAGTAGGATGAATCGAAGATATATACGAACAAGCAGAATATATTACAACTGCTTACGATGAGTCACACCTGCTTACAGAGAGATAAGTCACACCTCATAAAGAAGCAGGATTCATAGCTGTCTATGGAGAGGCAGGATAAGTCATAGATGTTTATGGGGAACCAGGATGAATCACAGGTGCTTACAGAGAGGCACAATGAGTCAAAGCTGCTTACAGAGAGGCCAGATGAGTCACAGTTCCTTATGAAGAAGCATTATTTATAGCTGTGTATGGAGAGGTAGGATAAGTCATAGCTGTTTACGGAGAACCAGGATGAATCACAGGTACTTACAGAGAGGGACAATGAGTCAAAGCTGCTTACAGAGAGGCCAGATGAGTCACAGCTCCTTATGAAGAATCAGGTTTCATAGCTGTCTACAGAGAGGCAGGATAAGTGACAGCTGTTTACAGAGAACCAGGATGAATCACAGGTGCTTACGGAGAGGCACGATGAGTCAAAGCTGCTTACAGAGAGGTAAGATGAGCCAGAGCTCCTTATAAAAGCAGGATTCAAAGCTCTTTATGGAGCGGCAAGATAAGTAACAGCTGTTTACGGATAATCAGGATGAATCACAGCTGCTTACGAAGAGGTAAGATGAGTCACAGCTTCTCATGGGCAGGCAGGATGATTCATAGCTGTTTACAGAGAGGGACCATGAGTCACAGCTGCTTACTGTGAGGCTAGATTAGTCACAGCCTCTCGTTGAGAGGCAGGATGAACCGCATCTGTTTATGGAAGAGGCAGGATGAGTCGCATCAGTTTATAGAGATGCAGGATGATTCAAGGCTACACACAAAGAGGCAGGATGAGTCACAGCTGCTTACGGAGAGGCAGGATGAGTGAGAGCTACATACGGAGAGGCAGGATGATTCACAGCTGCTTATAGAGAGGTAAGATGAGTCACTGATGCTTACAGAGAGGTACCACGAGTCACAGCTGCTTACGGAGGGACAGGATGAGTCAGAGCTACATACGAAGAGGCAGGATGATTCACAGCTGCTTATGAAGAGGCAATATGAGTCACCACTGCCTACAGAGAGGTACCATGAGTCACAGCTGCCTAAAGAGCGACATGATGAGTCAGAGCTACATATGGAGAGGCAGGATGATTCACAGCTGCTTATGAAGAGGCAAGATAAGCCATCGCTACTTACAGAGAGGTACCATGAATCACAGCTGCCTACGGAGCGACGGGATGAGTCAGAGCTACATACGGAGAGGCAGGATGAGTCACAGCTGCTTATGGAGAGGCAAGATGAATCACCACTACTCACAGAGAGGTACGATGAGTCACACCTGTTTACAGAGAGAAATGGGGAGTTAATGGCCAGCGTAGGGAATCACTGACTGGTGGGAAGTCGAGGACAGGTGAGGAGATTTGCAGGCAGGTGCTGGTAGGCACCAGTTGTTGCGGGGAGCTTAAAATAAGTGCACACAGGCACAGTGGATAGTGGTAGGAGCGGAAAATTGCTCTCAGGCACGGGAAGCCATGAAACGATGTGGTAGGTGCAGAATAGTGTGAGGCGTAGTTGTCTTGTGCAAGGTGCAGGAACACATGAAGAGTTGTATATAGGTGCTGGGAGGATTGAGGAACTAAGGGGAGTTAAAGACTGGTGTGGGGAGTTGGGAACTAGTTGAGTGCCATGAGTTTATTGCAGTGATGTTCCCCAATGAAATGCAGGAAGTGAAAGTTTTTTGTTTCCAATACGTAGGTTACCTTGAACATTTAAGAAATGACAAAAGGTTAAAAGATAATTTCATGAGAAAGCGTCGGTCTTTCGTCATTTAAGGCCACTGCAACAATTTTGGTGGATGATTGAAATTTAAAAAGAAGTCTGATCCATAGGGAAAGATTAAGAAAATATTCAAGAACACCAGCAAACCACTTCTAGTTAACGACATTGAAGGACACCGAAACTCCCTCTTTTCTTCATTGTAATGCTATCACCAGAGAAGGGGACAAGCACACCGTCATCAGGAGCTTAATTTACGATCATGTTACTAGCATTACTGAAAATACCAGATATATTTCAATGGGGGATTTAAACAGAGTCGGAAATATTAGCAGTATTCTACCTGATCTTGTGAAAGTGTTGGTGTGGGCCAAGTTCCGCCCAACTTACACATGTCAGATACATAAAACAAAAGTCAGTATAGTTAACAAGATGGTTTATCTTGAGTACAAATAAGAGTATCATTTCAATGTCAGTGTTTGCATAAAGTTGAAAATTTGTAATAAAAACAGAATTACTCGTTTATTATTATTATTATTTTTTCTTTTTTTGATCATTAGAAAAGGAGTCATTTCAACCTGATGGGGAGTGCTATGCTACTAGTTTCAAATGACTTGGGAGTGCTGTGATACAAGCTCCAAGTAACTCTGGAAGTTGCATTTACGGGGAATCATCTCAAATGTCTACACTAGCTTACAAACTATGTGCATGTGACAAACGAATATATTTGACCCGTGAATGATAGTTCCATGTGTCATGTCATTGATTTTGGTCCGTCGTACATTCTCAAGCCCTCGAATAAAATCGCTCCTTACACGCCTTTTGTAGTTCGATAGGACTTTCGATTGCCTGGTTTCAAACCTCAATCTTCGCAAGACGTCCCACGCCACGCAATGCCCCATACTTGGGTGCGCATGTAGTGGGGTGACCTAGGAGATTCATCATGAACAATGCGCTTGTATTACGCAATGGTGTTGTGAAATATCATTTTTCTAGAGATATCTTGCAACAATCAACATTTTTCGACAAGAAAATCGCAAGTAGGAGGCTACCCATACCACGAATCTCCAGGACGCATTCGGTGACGTTTAGTTTGTGCTAGTTCATTCCTGTTGGTATTTTACCATCACTGGACCTACGAGTGATGAGGTGCAGGTTTCAGATTGTTTCTTTTAATCTGCCGTAGAGTTTAAACTGACTTCAGGTGCCAGTTAGCCTGTATTTGGGAGCTTTTCAATAATAATCTGCCAAAGAATTTTGATCCTCACCTTAGCTTCCATAGCATAAATTCATCCTTTTAACTTCATGGTAAAATTCATGTCACAATACTCATGAATGAATATTAAATATCATAATGTTGTCTGTCTCGGAATTGGTGAGTGATAAAAAGAAAGTTTCGTCTGATTTTATATTCGATTAAAAAAGAGAGAGAGAGAGAGAGAGAGAGAGAGAGAGAGAGAGAGAGAGAGAGAGAGAGAGAGAGAGAGAGAGAGAGAGAGAGAGAGAGAAATATTATGATGAATCTTTGGAATATATATTTTTAAGGCTTTGACCCACCTTGGGAGAGGATTACCTCGTCTAGGCCCTCCTCCTTTTATTACATATTGATATGACAGACTCATATATTTACGTGTGTTTTCCTCCTCTTATCACCTCTCTATCTCCATCTCCTAAGTCAACAATCCGCTACTAGCATATTACAACTAGGTATCCTATTGGGTGCTTAGGTGAACATAGCCAGTGTCGATTTTCATGTTCGTGTGTGACACTGGAACGCAATTCTTCAGCCTGGTAGCTGAGTACTATACTGGCATCACCACGAGAGAGAGAGAGAGAGAGAGAGAGAGAGAGAGAGAGAGAGAGAGAGAGAGAGAGAGAGAGAGAGAGAGAGAGAGAGAGCAATTCCATAAATCGTTCAGAAGAAACTAAGAATACGGTAATAAAAATCTAATACCTTATTGCTTTGTCAGTCCTCGAGTATCTCATTACAAAAATTTACAATATTTCTTTACCAATTTATAATCTTAACATTGTTTTTCTTCCATCAGATCCCAAAAGGACACTTGAAAGAAGGAATTATCATCTCTAACGATCCTCTCAGCATGGTTCTTTGTTCTTTTCAGGTGAGTAGTTACGAACCGTAAAACGACATATTTTTTTTTCTTTTTCTTAATCTCAGTTCTTCTGGATAACAGTGGTCTTATGAAGGATAGTCCAAGTTTATTTCAACGAATCATAGAAAATGTTCAAGCTCTTCTTATATATGTAACGTAATAGTTTGTTAGATTTTATTCAGCTATCTTTAGAATGACAAAATAATGGAAACTTTAATATTATGTATATACTTATGTTTGCATGTATGGGAGGTTTGTGTGTGTGTGAGGGCATGTGTGTTTATATAATATAATATAATATAATATAATATATATGCAGTATATATATATATATATATATATATATATATATATATATATATATATATATATATATATATATATATATATATATATATATATATATATATATATATATATATATATATATATATATATATATATATATATATATATATATATATACAGTATATATATATATATATATATATATATATATATATATATATATATATATATATATACATAATATATATATATATATATATATATATATATATATATATATATATTTATATATATATATATATATATATATATATATATATATATATATATATATATATATATATATATATATATATATATATATATATATATATACGTATATATATATATATATATATATATATATATATATATATATATATATATATATATACATACATAATATATATATATATATATATATATATATATATATATATATATATATATATATATATATATATTGTAAGGAAATTGTCCTTATTAACGTAAATAATTTAAAAGGATTAAGAAAATAAATTTTCCAGTGTTTATGGTGCCATCTGTTAGTTGCGCTCGTAGCCAGGTATGTCATACGTGTGTATTTTTGTTTTTCATATCCGTGGTGGGAGAGAGGAGGAGCCAAGAGGCAGTTAGCAAGACTGTTTACCTTGAAAGGTAAATTTGTTATGTACGTGAGTGTTCCACGAATTCGTCTGCAGAGGACACTCTTTCCTGCTTCAAGTGGTGGTGGAGTGACTTGGTGATGGACAGCAACCGTTGGCTAATACCAAAGCTCCTGTTAGTCTAGGGACAGACTCGTTTTAACCACTTCGAAGCCTGCAGACGTGACACTGCCGTTCAGTTTTGCCTTGGGGTAAGAATAAAATTGTGTAGTTTCCCTTGCTGAACGATTTTGGAAAGCCTGAAGTGTTTTCATCGGTGTGTGGCTGCCGCTGGTACCAGTAATTACGTGATCATTCAAGCATAACATTACGTTAATGTTTTGGATCTCGACGGGTTCGTCCTTCAAACCTGATTTAGTGACAAAGACCTGGTGCAAGAAATTACATCATCCCACGGAAATTAAGCTATTGTTAAATGTATGTAAATAGTTAGGGTTTATTAATTTAAATTGTCTCCAGTCTATTTCTTTTACTTTCCTATCACCGTATGTATAGTTTGTGTGTGGGTGAATCATTGATGGTTGGTTCTTTGTCTCATTTTTTTATTTTTCCGGTGTGCTAGAGTTTGTTTGGATCCTAGATGCCTTTTTGTAATGCGAATGGTTTATTTCCTTCCTGGCTGGAGATTTATTTTCATTTGAGGAGAATTAGGTTTATGTAATAAACAGGAATTTGAATTTGATTAAGAGTCTTTTTTTAACCTTTCCTTCTCGGTGGATTTTGATACGTCAATGTCTAGTTCTAGTTGGCTGAATACAAAGAATCTGTGACATTAATGGCGACCTTGCCAGGATCCTGTTGAATTCTTTTCTCAGGATCCCTAGAATATTGACATTGCCGTGTTGGAATCTTCAGTAGAGGATTGGTTGTTCAGATATTTTGATAGTTAATTGGGTTTAAAACTTTGATAAAATGAGTGAGTCTGAGCTTACGATGACTGAGATTAATGTATCGGAATTTTTGGGTAGGGGTGACTGGGAGGCTAGGCTTGGTGATTTAAGTAAAGGTCAGTTGTTTGCACTAGCAAAGCATTTCAAGTTAGTAGTATCTCCTGGTGTAAAGAAAGGAACTCTGTTGCTACAGGTAGCAGGTGCGATAAGGGGTGGTGTTATGGGTGCGACTTCGGACGAAGTAGGATTAATGCAAGATAGGTTAGCATTACAGAAATTGGAGGTAGAAAAGTTGAAATTGCAGTTTCAGATGGGAGAGATGGAGATGGCCAATAGGGAAAAGGAAAGGGAAATGGAGAAGATTAGATTAGAACATGAGAGGGAACAGGAAATGGCTAGATTGGAACAGGAAAAGGCTAGATTGGAACAGGAGAGGCAATTGGAGTTTGTTCGAATGGAACATGAATTGCAGGTTCTTCGTTTAAAACAAACTGGACCGGAATACCACTTTAACATAAGTCATGCTATTAAGCTAGTCCCTGTGTTTAACGAAGCTGATGTGGCTGAATTCTTCTCTGCTTTTGAGAAGTTAGCAAGAAAGTTAGGTTGGCCTGAGACTATGTGGACTACCCTAATACAGTGCAGGTTGGTTGGGAAAGCACAAAAAGTGTATGCAGCATTGAGTGAAGAGGTAAGTGCAGATTATAGTAAGGTGAGAGAAATTGTATTTAAAGCTTATGAGCTTGTGCCAGAAGCCTACCGCCAGAGATTTCGTAATCTAAGAAAGGTTCCAAATTATACTTATGTAGAGTTTGCTAGAGCTAAAGAATTAGCATTTGATGAATGGTTGAAATCAAAAGGGGTTGATGATTTTGCAGGGATAAGGGAAATAATCCTTATTGAAGAGTTCAAGAATAATGTAGAGCATGAACTGAAGATACATTTAGAAGACTTAAAGTTAGATACTGTGGGAGCAGTTGCAGTGGCAGCCGATGAATACGCACTATCACACAAGTCTGTGTTCAAGTTTTCTGATAAGCAAAGTAGGTGGGATAAGGATAGGAGGTTTGAAAAGACTCCGGAGCAGGGAGCGAAATCCTCTAAATCCAGTTCTCCTGGAAGAAAGGTTCAGTCTTTTCCAAAGACAAGTGAAAGGGATGTAACGTGTTATTTATGCAAAAAGAAGGGCCATATTAGGTCAGAATGTTCTGCCTGGAAGGGGCAGGGGAGTTCCAAGAAGCCTGTAGGTCTACTTGGGAGAACTTCCGGGGGTGTATCCTGTGAGTTTGGTAACTTTGAAAATATGTCTCAAGTGGTGAAGTGTTCACAAAGGACCAGGATGGTTTTGGGAGACGGGTAAATGTATTGCGGGATACTGGTGCTGCCCAGTCGTTGATTTTGAGATCGGCGTTGCCTGACAATTTTGTAGAGGAGCAGCTAGAGTATGTGTTGTTGGGTGGCTTCCCAAACACGGTGGTGGCGTGTCCTCTGGCCGAGTTTTGGTTAAACTCGGATTGGGTCAAGGGCCCGTTAAAGTTGGCAATTGCAGATGAACTACCAGTGAATGGCGTGCAGGTTGTGATAGCCAATGATACTGAGTTGGATACGGGGAGTAGTTGTCCGGTAGTGCAATGTAACGGTACCACTCAGATTGGTGAGAGTAGTCCTATGATGGCTATTACTCGTTCTACAGTCCAGTCTCCTAGTGTTGAGGATGAGGATTTGGGTCTAGATAGGCTTGAAGGACTGGTAGAGGGAGTTTCTGATGTGAAAGTTCCTAGTCTGGTATCTGAATGGGATGATACTGTAGGATGGGATAGGAACTCACTAAGTATTGCTCAGAAGGAAGAGTTTAATGAAGAGGGGGAAGGAGAGGTTAGCTCAGATTTGACGAGACCTAAGTTGAAATGGGAAGATGGTATCCTGTATCGGTTTACTCGTTTCAAAAGATCGCCAACTGAGATGTGGGAGGTAAGGAAGCAGATAGTAGTTCCTCTTGAATATCGGGCCAAAATCTTTTGGTTTGCACATGAAGATTTACTTGCTGGTGATTTTGGAGTAAGCAAAACTTTTAGGAAAGTTGCTGGGCATTTCTTTTGGCCAAGAATGAAGGCAGAGGTGAAGAGGTATGTTAATTCTTGTACTAAGTGTCAAATGGTTGGTAAACCAAATCAGAGAATTGCTAAAGCCCCTTTACAACCCATTCCAGTGGTTGAAGAACCATTTAAAGAGATATTGATAGATATTGTGGGGCCATTGCCAAAGACTAGCAGTGGTTTTCAGTATATACTGACAATAATGGATAGAATGTCCAGGTACCCCGAAGCTGTACCCTTAAGGAGTATTCACAGTAAGAAAGTAATCGAAGCACTTATTGGTTTCTTTACTAGGTTTGGATTGCCGAAATCGGTTCAGTCTGACTGTGGTAGTAATTTTATGAGTAAAGAATTTGCTAAACAGATGAAAGAGTTCAAAATTAATCATGTAACTTCATCACCATACCACCCAGAGAGCCAGGGTCAGATTGAACGATTTCATCAAACTTTGAAGTCCATGCTAAAGAAATATTGTGGGGAAGATCCAAGGAACTGGGATAAGGCAATACCTTATTTATTGTTTGCATTTAGGTCTGTACCGAGTGATATGATGGGATTTTCTCTATTTGAGCTTGTATTTGGTCACAAGGTAAGAGGTCCTTTGGATGTTGTTAAAGAAAGTTGGGAAAATAATAATCCAAAAGTTAGCCTGGTACAATTTCTAAAAGAATCTAGGGAAAAGCTTTATAAGTTTTGGGAATTTGCTAAGGAGAACTTGAAAGTTGGGCAAGGTAAAATGAAAAAGAATTTTGACATCAAAGCTAGGAGAAGAGTATTTGAAGTTGGGGATAAAGTTTTGGTTTTATTACCTACCCCTGGTAATCCCCTAGGATCCAAGTTTTCAGGACCATGGAAGATAGCTAAGAGGGTAAGTAGCTTGAATTATCTGGTGGAGACCCCAAGTAGAAGACAAAAACACCAGCTTTGTCATGTTAACATGTTGAAACCCTATTATGAAAGAGTAGCAAAGAAGCCATTGTTGTTGTTGGGGAAAGTAGAAATGGAAAGAGAATGTTTGGAAATAGAAGGTAAGTGGCCTAAAGGTAATAGCGATGTATTAAATAACTTGCCAAATATGTTGTCTCACTTAGATGGGGATCAAATGGAGTCCATCTTAAATTTGATAGAAGTGTATCCAGATTTATTTAAGGACACCCCAGGTTGTATGGCTGTGATACAGCATGATGTGGAGGTTAGAGGGGCTAAACCGATAAAACAGGCACCTTATAAAACTAATCCATTGAAAAGGGAAGTAATCAAAACAGAAGTAGAGTACATGTTGCAGCATAATCTGATAGAAAGTAGTTACAGTCCATGGAGTTCACCTGTGGTGTTGGTGAAGAAGGAGAATGGTCAGTATAGGATGTGCATAGATTACCGCAAGGTTAATGCAGTTACAGAGACTGACAGTTTTCCTTTACCTCGGGTAGAGGAAATGTAGGTAAGGCAAAGTTTATCAGTAAGTTCGACCTTCTAAAGGGGTACTGGCAAGTACCGTTGACACCCAGAGCTAAGGATATCTCTGCTTTTGTGACCAGTGAGGGATTATTTGCCTGCAACGTGATGCCTTTTGGCATGAAAAATGCATCTGCTACATTTCAGAGACTAATGAACAACTTGGTAGGTTCTCTAGAGGGTGTGGTAGTGTACATTGATGACATTGTGGTTTATAGCAATGACTGGGACACCCTTATTCAAAGAATAAGAAAGTTATTTGTAAAACTTAGCCAGGCAGGGCTGGTTATCAATCTTGCCAAATGTGAGATAGCCAAGGCTAGTGTATTGTATCTTGGTCATGAAATAGGTCATGGGAAGATTGTCCCGAAAGATGCAAACGTCAGAGCCATTTTAGAGTTTCCTGTGCCTTATGACAAAAGGTCTGTACGTAGATTTCTTGGCATGGTAGGATACTACAGGAGATTTGTGATAAATTTTGCCACAATTTCTAATCCTCTTACTAATTTATTGAGGAAAGAAGTAAAGTTTGAGTGGAATGAAGAGTGTCAGAGGTCATTTGACAAATTGAAGGCAGTTCTAACTAACTATCC
>NC_090740.1:101002482-101007482 GCF_036898095.1 Palaemon carinicauda | reverse complement strand
TGACCTTCCCGTTGTAGTTCTGGAGGTCTATGCCCCACCTCATGAGCCCCTTATTCCCATTACGTAGCTCAGTCAAGTAGGTTAGAGGATTACGGTACTTTAGGAATGTCAGTGGGAACTTTTGGTCCGCACAATAGGATCCAAGATGCTCAAGAGATGAGCCCATGCCTGAGAGCTCATTCTCTTGAGTTTGGAGTTTATCCCATGTCTGGAAGAAATTCAAGTAAACCCCACAGTTGGGAATTCCTGCTTGCACCTGGTGAAGCCAAAAATGAATTATGAGTATGGTCAGAGGTCGTGACTCCTCTGCCATGAAGTGGGAACCTTCGTCCTTCTGAAATGTGGCTAGTAAGCCATACCAATAAAAGAATTGTGTCAGTTCTGTGACACTAATGGATGAGATGAGTTGGAGCGAGGCCCTCAGCATTATTTGTTTATAGTTACCGGAGACTGGGCAAGGATGGCAGGATGCTAAGTAAGCCTTAACAATCTCGTGCAAGCCCAGCCAGAATTGATGCTGGATCATCTGGGTAGAACCTGTTACCCCAAAGTGTCCTCCCAGTCTCTCATGGGCCACGCCTAGCATCAACAAGCAGAGATTACAGGGGACAACTACTTGCCGGCACGAGACTTTAACAGGATTGTGAGAACCTCGGGTGATCTTAAGGGGCACCTCATCCCTTAGCAGGAACTCAGCCTTAGAGGGGTTATTTATTTCCACCTCGCTCAGGTAGGTGGGTGCCCTGTGGTTTATCGCCATCTCACCCATCAGCAGGAATCTGCTGAGCTGTGCCTGGCTCCTGATGGTCTCTTGGTCCTTCTCTGAGACCTCTGGTCTGGTGGAAAGCATCATTGCTTTAGCTGGGGAGCACTCTCAGGTACGGGGCTTAAACTCATTGCTGGAAGGGGGAGACTCCTGGGCCTCCTCCCTTAGCCAAGCTACCTCACCCAGGTCAATGGTACCTAGCCAGTCGTCTTCCCCTGCAGGTTGCGTCCTCACAGTTTTAGGCTCCGGCCTAGCAGCCTTCATGCACCTGAGGGGCACTCGCTGTACACACTTCACAGGCTTTTGACCCAAGCTTGAGTTGTAGCACTCATGTGCGAGATCACTCCATGCCCCCAGTCCACACTTCTTGCCGAGCTGGGACATGGTCGCCTTCAGTTCCGCTGTAGGGAGTTCCTTGGTGAACCCTTCAATGCACTGTTTCTCTCTGCAGTTATCCTGCTGGTCGTTGGCACCATTAGGTTGAGGTAGCGAGTTACTGAGCTGGGTTTTCGAGCGTCTATTTCCCGCTTCTTTAATTCATACGCTCTCGCTCTTTCTCTCGCATACTGCATCCTTTCTTGCTCCGTTCTTCTCCGGGCATTGGCTTCATCCGTGAGTTCCTGCACATACCTTAGCAAGGCCTCTCCCTCATAGCCTTGTCTTTCTGCCAAATCCACAAACTCACTGATTTCAGCAGTAGTCATCTTGCTAAGTTTTTGTGGAGACAGCGACAAGAAAAAAACTCAACAGCACAAGGTACGATGTTGACCGTGCAAGAAATTACATGGAGGGGAAAGACGCTCTACCCTTATGCAAGAGTCTCATGGAAGGAAGGATGAAGATGGAGCTGGGGGAAATGCACAATGGCTGTAAAGAAATGCCTCTCGAGAAAGAACTATCACCAAATAGTAATTGGACAGGAGCCTAACTCGAAAACCAGGGTCACGACAATGGGTGAGCTTAGGCTGTCCGGTTGTAATGCGTCCAAACAAGTAACGATATATTTGACAACTGTGCTACACAATAAAAATTGGAATCACAACTATAGGTGACCCTCTATGCTAGACAAAATAAACTGGAATCACAACTATACAGTAGGTGACCCTCTAGGCTAGTCAGGAAAAAAAATGAGATCACAACTATGGGTGACACTATGCTGGACGAAATAAAATGGATTCACAATTATGGGTGAACCTTTATACTAGTCATAAAAGAAATGGAATCACCACAATGGGTGAATCTCTATGCTAGTACCAAAAAAAATTTAATCACAACAATGGGTGAATCTCTATGCTAGTCATATAGAAATGGAATCACAACAATGAATGACCCTCTATGCTAGTCATAAATAAATGGAATCACAATAATGAATGACCCTCTGTGCTAGTCTTAAGAAAAACAAAATGGAATTTCCACGATGTGTGACCCTCCTATGCTAGTCTTAAGGAAAAAAATGGAATCTCCACGATGTGTGACCCTCCTGTGCCAGTCATAAGGAAAAAAATGGAATCTCCACGATGTGTGACCTTCCTATGCTAGACTTAAGGAAAAAAAATGGAATCTCCACGATGTGTGACCCTCCTATGCTAGTCTTAAGTAAATAAAATGGAATCTCCACGATGTGTGACCCTCCTATGCTAGTCTTAAGGAAAAAAATGGAATCTCCACGATGTGTAACCCTCCTATGCTAGTCTTAAGGAAAAAAATGGAATCTCCACGATGTGTGACCCTCCTATGCTAGTCTTATGGAAAAAAAAATGGAATCTCCACGATGTGTGGCCCTCCTATGCTAGTCTCAAGGAAAAAAAATGGAATCTCCACGATGTGTGACTCTCCTATGCTAGTCTTAAGGAAAAAAAATGGAATCTCCACGATGTGTGACCCTCCTATGCTAGTCTTAAGGAAAATAAAATGGAATCTCCACGATGTGTGACCCTCCTATGCTAGTCTTAAGGAAAAAAATGGAATCTCCACGATGTGTGACCCTCCTATGCTAGTCTTAAGGAAAAAAAATGGAATCTCCACGATGTGTGACCCTCCAATGCTAGTCTTAAGGAAAAAAATGGAATTTCCACGATGTGTGACCCTCCTATGCTAGTCTTAAGGAAAAAAATGGAATCTCCACGATGTGTGACCCTCCTATGCTAGTCTTAAGAAAAAAAATGGAATCTCCACGATGTGTGATCTTACTATGCTAGTCTTAAGGAAAAAAAGGGAATCTCCACGATGTGTGACCCTCCTATGCTAGTCTTAAGGAAAAAAAATGGAATCTCCACGATGTGTGACCCTCCTATGCTAGTCTTAAGGGAAAAAAATGGAATTGTAAAAATGTGTGGGTGCGTTCTTGCAACACCACCACTTGCAACTCTGTGACTTTAAAGCAAAGTTTGTATTTATACTTAAAGTATAACAAATTAAATAAAACAGACATTGTCACTGAGATTGCTTAATGCTTCGTTAAGAACATCAGCCCCTTTACATACTTTCCCTTTAATAAAAACAAAATGAGTTTAAAAAATTACACCTCCTACTATTTTATCTAAATGATCCTATACCCTGACTGAAAAAATGAAATTGAATGTGTTATCATAAATCATTTATCTTTAGGTTAACAACGTTACACAATCTTACGAAAATTATCCATTTCAAAAATGTACATAAAAATAATACCCCACGGAAGTAACAAGATGAAATTGCATACCCTTACTGTGAAAAGGAAAAATTTAAATAAAGAATGCCACGTGTGCTTATGGTTACCAACACAGGAAATTAACATGTGTTTTAGTATACCACGGTTTCTTCCTAAAATTTCGTGAATTTCAATTCACTTAGCTTTAACACGAAATTAAACAATCACTCACTGCAAAATATATATGAATGAAAAAATTATCCCTATCAATTATGTACTGGAAAATAATATCCCACGAAAGTAATAAAATGAAATTAAGAACCCTTACTATCAAAAGAAAAAAAATCGAAATAAGGAACGCCACGTGGTCTTACCGTTACTCTACAGAATTATGCCTCACGGCCGTAAAACGTTTACGTGAATCGTAAGCCAAAAGTTCCCATATGAGACTAGCCGGTATCCTAGCACTAAAGATAAATGATAAAATATTCCATGCACAAAATTAAATGATTGATGTGCGTGAATCACTTACCAATGTACAATAATTCGACTAAAATCTCGGGTCTGCATAGAATTGGTAAACAATTGACAAAGATAATAATAACAGACATTATTAAACCTTGGCTTCGTTCGGAATCACGGCGATGGGCTGAGTTATATCAGGTTGGCCATGTTTTGAAATGAACACGTGCTCAGCCTGCCACGGTCTTTGTCCTAAAATTTCGTAAGTTTCACTTCACTTATTTTCTTTTTTAACCACAAATAACACAATAAGACATTCACCTAATGCACAATATATTTAATAAATGGGAAATTTTAACACTGTGATAATAAACACTCAGAAAAAACAGAACACAAATTATTCTCATGCGGTTGGCTATCCTGCTAAACAATCGGACTAAAATCTTCCATGTGGTTTTCAAAACAAAAGGGTTCGCGGTGACTGTGAACACACGTACTAATAAACACAAAACTTTAACAATGAGAATAGAATGCTTTTGCTGTTTTCTTCCACGGTTCCAACTCCAGTGATTATATAATTTACTTGAAATGAGATTGAGGTTCGTCAAGTCGCTAAAGATAGAAAAAGGGGGGAATTTGACAATGATAAAATTAATTTGAAATTACTTGTCTTAGCGAATCCTGGCATTAGGTCGCCAATATGTTACGGGCCACTGGTTAGAGTCCAGCCTTGCTTAAGGGACTCAAGGGCCATAACAAAACAAATAACAATGGTAGGTCGCCAGTCAGCAATGATACAAGGAATACTGACAAATATATGTATTTACAATAATACTTAAATAAAAATTAACAAAAGAAAGGGGAGCACAACAGCTAATTATTCATATTTTAATTTATGCCACGAGGAGCTTCGTATGGAGTTTGGGGGGACCGTGGATGAAACTCCAGCACAGCAATCACGTTCCCTGGAAGGGGAAATAAATTTAATTATTATCAGCACACTTACTTCTACCGGCTGGGAACACGATGAAGTCGTGTGGTTAAAACTTTTAAGAAAATTAAATGAAAAAGCCAAGCTTCGGGATTTAAACGTTACACATGGGAATCAACACTGTCACAGGGTGAATGTATTAAAACTAGGAC
>NC_090740.1:100987482-100994982 GCF_036898095.1 Palaemon carinicauda | reverse complement strand
AACATTTTCACTTGACCCCAAATTTGGTGACCTTTTGACCTCTGGTGACCTAATTATTAAACTTAATTGCGAATTGTCTATTTTATCTGTTAGAGAGGCCCAAAGCAAACATTTTGATATGTCCATTATCTATCTCTTACCATTCAGTTTGGAGTTATGTCTAATTAAGTTTCCCCTACCCCAAAATTGGCAGCTGCAAAATTCGATGATGTCATCAAATAAAGTGGCCGAGTTGTGGTGGTGAGTCCCTATTTTTTCAATGGGAACATTAAAAAAAATTAAAATATGGATCAAATGCTACAACCTAAATGCACTTTTGTCAATTTTAAGGGGGGGGGGTGAAAGGTGAGCCCCCTCAACCCACGTACTAATACAGTGACAAGTTGGCAGCTACAAGCAGGGATTTTAATGAGATTCTACGACCTTTGAAAACACTCGCTAGCTGTTGAACTGTTTACTTTCTCTATATCTTATTATTATTATTATTATTATTATTATTATTATTATTATTATTATTATTATTATTATTATTATTATTATTATTATTATTATTATTATTACTTACTTACTTACTTACTTACTACCCAGTATTCGTAGTTTGAAAAGAAAAATGCTAAAAGCCTAGTATATGCAAATGGAATTAAATGAACTGCAATGTTATGATAAACTTAGAAATAAATAGCATTGTATGTTTGTATAACAGTTCTAAAACATTTATCAAACACAAAATATCCCAATCTATCTTTACATGATACCATATCAGCTAAGCAGCTTACGATTTACCAGTTATTATAATAATAATAATAATAATAATAATAATAATAATTATTATTATTATTATTATTATTATTATTATTATTATTATTATTATTATTATTATTATTATTATAGTTGTTGTTGTTGTTATTATTACTAGCTTAGCTAGGACACATTTGAAAAGCAGGATGCTTTAAGCCCATAGGCTCAAACAGGGAAAAATAGCCCAGTGAGTAAAGGAAATATGGAAATAAATAAACTCCATGAGAAGTAATAAGAATTGGAAATTAAATATTCTAATAACAGTAATACTATTAAAACAATGAAATATTTTAAGAGCAGTAAGAACATTAAAATAGATCTTTCATATATAAATTATAAAAAAAGACTTATGTCAGCTTATTAGACATGAAATCTTTGCTGCAAGTTTAAACGTTTGAAGTTCTCCGGATTCAAGTATCGAATTAAGAAGGTCATTCCACAACTTGGTAATAGCTGGAATAAAACTTTTAGAATTTTGTGTAGTATTTAGCCTCGTGGTGGAGAAGGTGTGACTAATAAAATTAACTGCATACCTAGTATTACCAACAGGCTGCTACTGCCCGGGAAGAAATGAATGTAAACGATGGTCAAAATTATGAAAAATATTATGAAACATGCATGCCAAACTAATTGAAAATAAGGCTCCAGAGATAAATATTCATATCAGGAATAAGAGATTTTATAGACTGCAAATTCCTTTCCAATATATTAAGATGGGAATCAGCAGCTGAAGACCAAACTGGAGAATATACTCGAAAGACGGTAGAATGAAAGAATTAAAACACCTCTTCAGAATAGATTGATCATCAAAAATCTTAAAATATTTTCTCAATAAGCCAAGTTTTTGTCCCATTGATGGAGAGATAGACCTAATGTGTTTCTCTAAAATAAATTGGTAATCGAGAATCCCACCTAACACTCATTTCAAAATTCATACAGAGTTAAAGAAACATTATCAATGTTGAGATCGGGATGTTGAGGAGTAACTGTCTTCATTCATGAGATGGAATTGATGGAAGGAGAATAGCATCATCTGCATAGGCAACGAGCTTATTTTTTAGGCCAAACCACATGTCATGGGTATATGGTATGAAAATCAATGGGACAAGAACACTACCCTGAGAACACCAGATATCACATTCCTATACTCACTATGGTGCCCATCAATAACAACTCTTTGCGACCTTTTACTTAAAAATTCACTAATGATGCTAAGAAAAGACCAACCTAATCCCAACTTTTTAAATTTGAAAACAAGAACCTCATGACTAATACTGCACTGAATAAATGTCCATCATTCGAACTTCCTAACCACCATCATTAGAATGCTGAGATTTGGTCCAACAAATGAAAAGTCAGCCATCCCACTAAACTAGTTTTCCATTTTCTTGCATAAAGAATGATAAGGATATTCCTACCAATTCAGGTACTGTAAACAGATATCTTTACATGCCTATTACAGCCATATTTAAAAATAAATGGTCCATGAGAAATATACATAATTAATTCAGATTGGTAGCTGGGTGAGAAATCAACAGTGTTTTGTTTAGGATGAGGTTATGAAGAATCTTAGAACTTGAGACAATAGCTCAAAGGAGAATTTCTATTCCACTTTATAATATATATTGTATTCGTATGTCCTGTGAAACCTTTTCTAACATAAGAATGTTTTTCAATAGTCAAAAATACAGAACTTATTAGTAATTATGCTTTTCTTGAGGTCATCTTTCTAATGGCCCAATGTCGGGACTTCCATAACATGCGATTTTTGACTAGTGGCCCTCTTTTGGCAAAGTTGCACACCCTGCCCTAGAGTGTAGGGTATGGAAATCCTGAATTATCATTAATAGGGAATACCTCAACAGCATGTGATTTGCAGATGGCATAGTTCTGTTTGTTGCAAAATATCATAGAAGATTTAAATAGGGAAAGTAGAAAACGATATGGACTACTTAGTATTCTACTTGATGAGTCTACTGACGTCCAATCGTGCTAACAGCCCATGACTTTCGTAAGATATATTTATGATTAGGGCTTGAATAAAGAATCCTTATTGTGTAAACCTCTTGAGCAATCTACAGAGGGTGAAGGTGTAATGCAGAAACATGAAAGAATTTTAGAAGCTGAAGGTCTTGACTGGGGAAATCACTGTGGCAATGCACAGATGTGTTTCCAGCCATGTTGGGTTCTCAGTCAGGTTTTGCTAAAAAAAAAGAAAAAAGAAAAAAGATGCTCTTCCTCTTCACTGCATGATCCACAAACAAGCTCATTAAAAAACACTACCCTCAGAATTACACGATACTCTTAACACCATTACAGTGACAGTTAACTCAGTTAAAGGTGGTGCTCCTAATACACGCCTTCCCAAGAAACTCTATAAAACATATGAATGCAGCTCATGAAAACCTCATATACCATAGAGCAGTTCACGGGCTGTCCAAAGAAAACGTAACTCGGCGTGTATATGAACTCAAGAGAAGATATAGCCCTCTCTTTCAGGATATATAGCAAGCATAATTCACTCTCTGAATGGTCTGCAGATATTGAAATAGTTGAACACACTCAGCCTGGAACGCCCAAGGAAAGGAAGCTTAGTTAACCAACATCGTGAGGTCCTAGAAGAGGAATTTAAAAGGTACTTCCCAGATATACAAAGCCAAACCTCTCAGCTAGTAAGGCTTCCATTAACTGCCCATTGACATGCATTTCCAATGACAATGGTGATGGCCAAACTGAGCTATTAGCACTTCAAGAATATTCAGAAGTCAAGTAGTTTGGTCATCAATACAAGCTACAAATTCAAACTCATGTGAATTATCTTTTCTCCACCTCCTGCCATTCTCATTAACTTGTTCCTGTGAGTCTATATTCTCTCAACTTCATCATATTAAAAGAAATTTATCGTAACAGAAATATAGAAAATCTGGTTGATAATCGACAACTTCACCCATCCCACTGAGTGAAATGGGCATGCAGGTAAGGGGACATGAACCTTCCAATGAACAATTAAAAGCAGCTGGCCGGAGCACTTTGGTGTATCGGTACTGCAGGTCATGGGTGCCGGCAGGTAATCATCATTCCACATATCATAATTTCATTTCAGAATTATTAAGTTATTACTTTTATCAGATCCAAAGATTAAACACGATTTTGTATGAGTAATATATTTTTTTTTTTAAATCTATTGTTTTCATTCTTAATTTTTCTATAACTTTTGCTGAAAAAAAAGGATTTGCTATTCATGCTTTTTGTGAGTACTTTTTATATAAAGAAAACTATTGAGATATTTTTCCTTTTTTGCAAGACATCATTAACTTATTTTCATAATAATATGTGATCGAGTAAAGACAAAATACAAATTTCATTACATGTTAAAAAAAGGAAATTAGTCAAACACGGATATTACTATTATATATATATATATATATATATATATATATATATATATATATATATATATATATATATATATATATATATATATATATATATATATATATATATATATATATATATATATATATATATATATATATATATACATGATTCTAATGAATGTTATGCGGCAGACAATCAATGCAATCAGGAGTAACGGAGGGAAGGCCATGGATAAGGATCATCCATGAAATGTGGGTAACGGCCAAAAAATGTTTGGGGCCACTTCTGTGGCCACACACAATCACACATACAAATACGCAGGTTTATGCTTACACATATATCTTTCCCTTTCGACGATGTACATATGCACACATTCTTGTAAATGTACAACTCCCAACAAATAAGAAAGAAATATATATTTATATATATATATATATATATATATATATATATATATATATATATATATATATATATATATATATATATATAAATATATATATATATATATATATATATATATATATATATATATATATATATATATATATATATATATATATATATATATATATATATATAAAGATGGACACTCGGGTAGATAGACAATATGCGATTCCTCATTGCACTGGATACCACTTTTTATTTACCTTTTGAATTTTCACTTTTGGCATTTTTACTTTTCTTTTTAGGTATTTTCAATTTCAGACTCAACAGTTTTTCTTTTGCAATTCCCATTGTAAATATTGAAGAATGGGTCAGAATCAAAACTTCCAACCTGTACACGATTTCTTTGTATGTTTCATATTTTATTATAATTTTTTTTTCATTATGTTTTAATCGTCTCTTATTCTGAAAAAAAAAAATATGCGAATTAATCTATGTCCATCATTAGGCTATTTTTCTGATGAGCTTCCGTAGCAATTTCTTTACTAAAATTCCATTATTTACTATATATGTAGATAATAGTAGATACTAAATTCAGTAACAATAACTTGGTTGTTCTACCCTTATGTAGGAGCTTGCATATGAGATCAGGATTGTTGTGTCCTTAAATAAACATATCCTTTATTATTACGCGTAACATTTTGACAATACAGATTTTACTCGTAAAAATAGTGAAATTGTCAAATTCAATTTTTATTGCACCGAGGAAATAGGTCTCATTAAATTTTAAACAAAGCCTATTAGAAAGGTCAATCTTGGTAACCTTCTAAATTTGGTGTTCGAGACTCGCTCAAGTTCGATAGTTTTTTTAAGTTTCTGGCTTTCCATAGATTGGGTGGGGAATGGCTTGGACGCTGATCATAGCATAGATGGTCAGTCTCTGGGGCAGTGTCCTATTAGACCAGTGATTCCCAACCTTTTCACTACCGAAGATTCCTTTAATCAAATGTGTTTTCCCAACCTCACCCCGCTGGATATTGAAAGTTCTATCAACCATCATGGTGACTTAATTAACTCAGCATACAAAATTCCTAAATTGGATAATGAATAAATTCAAATAAAAGAAGAAATAGAGAAAATAAACTCATTACTTTACCTGTTTTACTGATACCGAGGCATTCTCCAATCATATGAACGATTAATGTCTTTGTCTGCTTGTCTGTAAATACGTCTCAAAATAACCGAACAATTTGTTCAGCGAGATATTGCCGAAGTTCAATCCTGCACTGGATTGGAATAAAGTTCCAGTTCAGGGTTTTCTATCTATGATCTCTATATTCTGTGATCCCAGATATATTGTTATCTCAGTTTTTGGTCAGGAGTTCTTTTTATTTCAAATCCAAGGATTTTCCTTTTCCTTTTTTTCAATGTACATTTTGGAATGTAAAGCACGAGTATGTCGGTGGAAGAGAGAATTAAAGATTCCAGACGAGCTGCAATGATAAAAGTCAACTGCAACGATGGGCTAAGGTTCCTACAATATTCTTGCGCAATGAAAACAAAAGATATATATATATATATATATATATATATATATATATATATATATATATATATATATATATATACATATATATATATATATATATATATATATATATATATATGTATATATATTTATATATATATATATATATATATATATATATATATATATATATATATATATATATATATATATATACGAATCTTAAAAAATTAATGCCATTTCATCAATTACTTAATTCATTATACATTACAGTTTATAATTTTCCCTTAGCTCATCTCCAAAATATGTTCTTATTGGATCCGGGTCCGGTATCTATGCAACTCTTGGGAGAGAGAGAGAGAGAGAGAGAGAGAGAGAGAGAGAGAGAGAGAGAGAGAGAGAGAGAGAGAGAGAGAGTATTTTCGAGGCGCAATTGCTGTTTTGTACTAATACCGCAATCGGTAAATGGTGGTCTTACGATTCAAGAATCTTGGCTTTCCTAGATTAGTCACTACTTTCTAATTTTTAATAATATTCATTATTTATATATATTGAAGTATATTCTCTTCCAACTTAATTTCAAAACTATTTTTGGTGGGTACTGTACATTTTCGGCCAATTAACTCAGCGGGAGAAAGAGGGAGAGAGAGAAAAATCAGACTAAATTATATAAATGTGTACTTAGGTTTCAATTTTGTTCACAGAACAAACCTTTGCAGGCACCCAGTGGTCCGTGAACCCTAGGCTGGGAATCACCGATCTAGAGAATAGTCATTGTCCCTAGCTTCTGCCAATCATGATGATCTTTAAAAGAATACAAAACATGTATTGCGAATAGCAGACATCCATGCATTGATTTACACTATATAGCTATCGTGATGAATTATATCATTAATCTGCTATATATCGAGGAGTTTCAAAACGAAAGAATATCTAAATTAGAATACTTAGAGTTTCTAATAACTTGTGGCGTTTATCAAACTAATTTTGATGCTAAAGGCAAATATTTTGGAAACATCCCAGTGTTGCGTCTACCAATCGTCCGTAGTCATGTCATAGATTTCTGCTTTGAACAGATGTCAGATTTTGTTTATTTTTCTGAAATGTTTGGTAAAGGTCAGAAGATATGATCTAACTTCTCATATTAACTCCACTCCAATTTGAAAATTATTCTCTTCATCATTTTTGTTAGTAACTCCCCCCCCCCCTCTCTCTCTCTCTCTCTCTCTCTCCTCTCTCTCTCTCTCTCTCTCTCCTCTCTCTCTCTCTCTCTCTCTCTCTCTCTCTCTCTCTTACAAAAAGTGTAGAGTAGAAAAAGTATTGTAAAGCCTTTTTTTGAAGTCGAGGAAGCTATTTTTTCCTTCTTTACCCAGGTCTCTCTTGAATTCTGGAGGACATCAAGAACATTG
>NC_090740.1:100977482-100984982 GCF_036898095.1 Palaemon carinicauda | reverse complement strand
CCAGTACTGACGATCAATTACAGGTGGGTGGATTTTTGGTCCATAATAGGTAGCCTAAGTTAATTACCATAGCAACGGAAAAACTGGGTCTAATGTAAACATTGTCCCGAATGTTCCACGTGCGGGATGGTTTCCTTTTTCATAATGCAGTCGATTTACTACATTTCTGATGACAAACAATGCGTAAGCATAATAAAAACCACTACAATTCAGATCACATACTGTTCTTTTCCTATTCAAACTGGATAATAATTATATAAGTCAAGTTATTAGGAATCCAGCAAGTTCCTGTGTCTGAGAGCGCCTGAAGCAGTTATTGTGAACCAGCACGTGGTAATTTGACGTCAAATATCATCTCCCTATTGTAATTGCCTACGGTTTAAAGGAATAAAAAACTGCTATAAATCCACTAGCCTGGACAACTAAAATCCCAATCAAAGTATGAATGACAATGTAAGTAAATATCCAGATGAACTCTAGCAAAGAGTAATGAAAATTAATTGATAGCAGTTGTGGTACAAAATCATATTTAGTGTAAAGCAACCTATATGTCCAATACCACTTTGTTTAAGAATATGTAATAAGAGATTAAATCATAAAGAAATTGATTAATGTCAAATATAGTAAGTTTAACATTAATATGATTATATCATAAATCATTTTTTTTTTCATAGTGATAACTACGTATCATCAACCAGTCAAAAGAAATTGGGCACATAACGAATTAATGTGGTCAATAAATTAAAAGAACATAAATTAGCTTTTGTTACTTAACCACTAGTGAAATATATAGTCGAAAACATAGGCTTCTCAGACATCCAATATATCCTAATCTGTTATGTGTTCTATTCCGAGAAAATTTATTAAGAGAATAACAATTTATTAATGTATTAATATTTTTATTACTATTATCAATATCTTGATTAAAAAAATCTGCATTATTAGTTGGATATAAAAATGTGGAATTGAAACGATTTCAATAATAAACTCTAAAAGATGAACAAGAAAAGTAAAATAAAGATTTAAAATGAATAGGTTACATAAACACTGTGGGTGGAACCTATTTAATATTTTCTTGTTCAGCGAAGAAGTGTTTGCACCAAGTTCGAACTTCTGAATATCCGTCGAATCAATTACTTGATAAGGAAGACCATTTTGTAATTTTGTCTGAGAAGGAACAAAGCTTTTACGATACCCTACAGTAGTGAGTTTTAAGAGAAGAAAGGGAATTTATTATATTGGATAGCATATTAAGACCCGGATGGTATAGTATAGGAAAACCAGAATACAAAGGATGTAAAAATTGTACGACGGTTCTAGATATCAATGTCAAAATTACTAAATAGGACTTTGGCAGTTCTTAAGATTTTCGTCAACAATTCAGAGGGAAGAAAATTCAAAAGAGGGAAGAATAAAAAGAGTCTTAATATAGACAGGTCCCACAAACTTGAACTGACTTTCCTCAGTTCACCAATTTTCAGTGCAACTGAAGAAAACACAGACTTGATATGATTTTGAAAGGGAAATTTGCAATTAAGAGTGACTTCTAAAATCTTTTATGAGTTCTTTATATAAAACAATTGAAAAAGGCTTTGGTCGGGAGAACACAGAGTCATAGATAGGCTAACAAAGTTACTCTAATAGCTTATCTTCATCCCTCAGAATTTTCACTATAAATAAATTTTACACAAATATCTGATACAAGATTCAATAACCAAAGGTCAACATCGAGAAAAGGAATAATGTCAAAAGAGCATCATCATTTGCAAGATCAACAAGAGGGTTTTCACACATTCAGCACCACCCATGAGATCCAACTACCCATAAGGCTTGAGTTGTCGAATTGGTAATCTTGGACATGTTTATAACTATTGGACGAACTGAACACTTCATACAGTACCACAGGACAAAGAAGATGCAAATAGACGACATTGTCGACCGAACTTTCTTTATACGTTGTATAAAATGAGGATAGAATTTGAAAAGGACAGTATCACCCCCCTTGAATATGGGAATAATATACTGTAAGTACTTAATAATTAGGAGTAAACTTGGAGAAATTTCCCCACAAACTGAATACCAAGCGGTCATATTCAGTTCAAAATGCTGGAAAGAAAGTCTCTTACCAAAATGTTAGTATTATTATTATTATTATTATTATTATTATTATTATTATTATTATTATTATTATTATTATTATTATTATTATTATTATTATTATTATTATTCATATGCTGGACTAATGCCACAGCTTTAAAAGTTATGAACAAGATACAGAATAAATATGAAAAAATAACAATATTAAGATGTTCATATACAAAATACGAATTTGTTCATCCCCATTTGTGTGTTGATTTGACCTAATACAGTCTGAAATGGATCTATTCTACCTTTTATTTACGGAATTGAATTTGACATCACTTTAGCTAAGAAAAGTGGTTTACCGTCCCCTTTACGACAGGAATTGTGGTCCAAGTAATAGACAACGACTTGATAAACGGAGTAAGTTCAATTCTTATTATCATGATATCCTCACCACTGTCAGCTCTCCGTTACTTGCCCATCTCTTCAGATATAAGGAAATTCGATGAAAAAAACTGAAGAGTTGGTGTTGTAGTAGGTCCCTTTCAGATGTCGATGCAAGATATTATTTTGAGTATTTTCATCCAGTTCATTATTACTCCTCCCGAATCGATTTCTAATTTATTTGTACGTCACTTACCAACCCTATATTCTCTCCAAATATCTCACTTATTTCTTTTCAATATTATTATTATTATTATTATTATTATTATTATTATTATTATTATTATTATTATTATTATTATTATTATTATTATTTTCTTCATTATTATTATTATTATTATTATTATTATTATTATTATTATTATTATTATTATTATTATTATTATTATAAGCTAAGTTATAACTCTAGTTAGAAAAGAAAGATGCTATAAGCCCAAGGACTCCAATAGGGAAAAAACCCAGTGATAGAAAAAAAAAGGAAATGAACTACAAGAAAAGTAATAAAAATCAAAACGAAAATATTTTAGAACAATAACATCATCAAATTGGATCTTTCGTATATAAAATAAAGATACTTAAAAGATAAGAAAAGTAAGAGAGATAAGATAGAACAACGTGCCCCAGTGTACCCTCAAGCAAGAGAACTCTATTTCAAGAGAGTGGAAGGCCATCAGACAGAAGAATTGGCATTTCCCAATACTGCACAACATTGGTTTGATTTTGGAGTGTCCTTCTCCTAGAAGAGTCGCTTACCATAGGTGAAGACCCTCTTCTACCCTTAATGTTCAAGAACGCCTATGTACTTCGCATACTCAGTATAACCAGTAGAAACACTCAAGAAAAACGTGAAAACTATTTGAATGGATATATATATGTGTATATATACATGCATATATATATATATATATATATATATATATATATATATATATATATATATATATATATATTTATATATATATATATATATATATATATATACATATATATATATATATATATATATATATATATATATATATATATATATATATATATATATATATATATATATTATGGTGGAATAACGGCTGATATGATACTGACTAAAAATGATGTCACCCCCAAGAATACTTATAAAATAATTTTGTAGAATACAGCATGAAGTGGGAAAACCTGAAGAATGAAAGTTAAGAGTGTTGGTGAAAATAGCGAAGAAAGGGATACTTGACTGATTGCAATAATTGCAAAGGTATCACCCTTACGTCAGTTGTCATGAAAATATTTAGTTATATTTATTATTAAGAAACTAGAAAGAATGGTTGATGAAAAGCAGAGTGATGAAGAAGAAGGATTTAGAAAAAGTGGAAGTTGTACTGACTAGATTCAGATTTTGAGACATTCACAGCAATAAGTAGGTTATAAAAATCCACTTTTGGTGGGATTTGTACTATGAAAAAGTTCTAGGTAGTGTTCCCCAGATATACTATGTAATTATAGAATTCACCTTAAATATGTAAATTGGATTAAGTTCGTCCATGAGCATAGCAAGTGCAAGGTCAACATAAGTGGAGTCCTATCCAATGAATTTCCATAAAACAGTAGTGTACTGTAAGGGACTGTGTTGTCACCTATGTTGTTTATTCTACTCATGGATTTTATAATACAGAGAATGGTTGGAGATGTTGGAAAAGGATTAAATTAGGTTGGTAATATGATATTAGCTTACCTAGAGTATGCTGATGATTTACAATGCTTGCTTACCAAAATTTATGAAATATCGCAGGAGGTAAGGCTAAATATAAATAAAAGAAAGACAGAGATGATGAAAACGGACTATGCTATGAAGTATATCGTTAAAAGGAGAGAGTATTAATTAGGTAGAATAATATCGGTGTTTAGGAGCTATGATCTTCAATAAAAAGTCATAAAGAATTGGAGTTTAGTGAAAAATTGATAAAAACAAATCAGATAACAGCTGGGTTAAGTAAATTTTTGAGTTCAAATCGCCTGAGACTACATATAAAAATCAGGATATGTGTCAGTTTAGTGAGATCTATGTTACAGTATTGACACGAGACATGGTATGATAATGAAACAATATCAAACAGATATGGTAAATCTGAGAGCAAAGCCCTCAGATGAATAATGAGAGTTAAATGGCTAGAAAGGATTAGATAATAAAATATATGAAAGACCCCTTGAGTGCCATATTTGGATTGGATAATAGTGAGGAGTAGATGGAGATGTTTTGTGTATACTGTTCGCAGACCCTGATGAATGCTTAGACCACGAAACATCTAATTGGGCTCTACAAGGCCGGAGTAGAGTTGGAAGAAACTGCCTTATATAGCTGAGGATTTTACCAACCGTGTGTCACAGTATTGTACATAGTAACGACATTTAATTTTGTGTATATATTATGCTTGTATCTTCGCTCTCCCCTCGTACTAAAAAGAACCTAAAATTACATGTATGTTTTTTCTCAGCGTTAACTGTTAACCGGTGTGGTATCAGTTGAACAGGAAATTTCCTGTTGCATTGAACATGAAAAAATGTGTCTGTTTTTCTCACCGTTAACTGTTAACCGGTACGGTGTCGGTTTTTGTATATAATGCCAAGGTTCTGTAATAAAGTTATTCAGTTGCTTTCATCCTGTCTTTGAGTCACAACTTTCTCTCGGCTTGTCACATTAGTGACCCCCGGAAGTCAACTTCCTCCTCCCACCTTCCAACCCCCCCGCACCCCTCCGTCATTGGTACTATGGCGGACTCTACAAAAGTTGGCGCTGCGGCAGCCCCATTGAAACTTTCGCCATTCGCCAGTGGAGAGGCGTTTGCTTGGTTTCAGTGCGCAGAAGTCCAGTTTCGCATTAAGGGTGTGACTCACTCAACCACCAAAGCAGATTATGTTCTCGCAGCGATACCCGAGGACACCTTCCGGGAAATATCCGACTGGCTTTGTGAACAGGGAGACACCCCAATAGCGAATGACGCCCTCAAAACATACCTTCTGCAGCAGTACTGGCCGTCGCAAGCCGCTCGTATAGCAAAGCTTTTTCAGCTCTCTCAACAACCGTTGGGGGACCAAAGGGCTTCGCTCGCCCTCAGGGAAATGACCAGTATCACTCGCCAGCAACCTGCAGCAGACGTAGTCTGTCTACATCTGCCGACGTCCGCTTGGTAGCTGCCAACGGATCTGTGATACCCACCTACGGTTACGAGAACCTCACATTATCGTTCAGAAACGGTAAATTCAAATGGAAGTTTCTCGTTGCTGACGTCACATTGCCAATCCTCGGTGCGGATTTCCTCTCTCATTTCCACCTTCTGGTCGATGTCGCCCACCGACGATTGGTCAACGCAGACTCGTACATGTCGACATCTCTTCAACCCGCAACCTCCAACCTTGTTCTCCTCATCAGTGCACCCACGGATGCCTAGAGCTACCTCACGTCATACCCGGAAGTTTTCCATTCAGAACGGTATTCATCACCATATCAAGACGACGGGATCCCCAGTCTTCGCAAAATTTTGACATCTGGCACTAGAACGATTGGCAGCCGCCAAACAGACATTCAATGTAATGGAGGAAATGGGCCTTTGCCAAAAGGCCTCCAGCACATGGTAGTCACCCTTACACATCGTTCTAAAGAAAGACGGCTCCCTGCGTCCATGCGGGGATTACAGGCGCCTGAACATGCAAACAGAACAGGATCAATACTCCCTCACAAACATCACCGACGTGACCTCCTACCAGCACAAAGTGAAAGTTTTCTCTACGCTCGACCTTCTGAAGGTGTATCATCAGGTGCCTATGAACCTAGAAGACATCCCCAAGACTGCCATCACCACTGCGTTTTGTACATACACCTTCAATTACTCCTTATTTGGCCTTCATAATGCTGGGGCCACGTTTCAATGGCTCATGGATTGCATCTTATGGGACCTCCCCTTCTGTGTATGTTATGTGGACGACATACTTGTGCTCTCCTCAAAAGAGGAACACCTCTGTCAACTGCGCATCTTGCTCGACCGCCTGCCACACAAGGTCTTGTAGTCCGGTACGAAAAGTGTACCTTTGGTGCCAACGAAGTGTCGTTCTTAGGGCACCACATCACTCCTGAAGAAGGTAGCATCTGTTCAGGATCAACTATTATCACCGTTTTCTGCCAGCCACTACTACCACTCGTGCTCCCCTCTACGCCTCCCACAAGGGCAAGCCAAAGGATCTGAAGTGCGGTCCCCTTCAAGAAGCGGCCTTTTGCAAAGCAAAGAGGGCTCTATCAACCGCCGCAGCTCTAACTTTTCCTATCCCGCACACCCATCTCCTTCTCTCCACCGATGCCAACGACGTTGCTATTGGTGCATTACTCGAGCAGGTTGTCAATGGTTCGCCCCGCCCAGTGGCCTTCTTCAGCAGAAACCAATCCAAGGAAGAATCGGGTAATTCTACCTTCGATCGCGAATTGCTGGCGGTGCACTCGCCTGTCCGTCACTTTCGCCATTTCTTAGAAGGTACGCCCTTCGTCATTCGCACAGACCACATGCCTCTGGTGCACACCTTCACTCAACAGCTGACGCCTGGTCCGCCCGTCAACACTGACATCTCTCTGCCGTGGCTGAATACAATAGCACCCTTCAATACATCCCTGGGAAAATGAATCCTGTGGCCGATGCCCTGTCAAGAAATTTGTTGGCTGCCCTACAACTGGGATTGGATTACAAAGCCTAGGCTGAAGCCCAACGACAGGATTCAGAGTATCAAGCATGTAGGATATCCAGCACCTCCCTCCGTTGGGAAGACTTCCCCCTCGAAGACTCCAACACCACCCTCCTCTGTGATGTCAGTACTGGTACACACGACCTTGGATTCATGCTCCCATGCGCCGGCAGGTGTTTGATTTCATTCATGGCCTTTCACATCCCTCGTGCTGTTCTACTGCACAGCTGATGAAGACGAAGTTCATTTGGCAGGGCATTTCTATGGATGCTA
>NC_090740.1:100962482-100972482 GCF_036898095.1 Palaemon carinicauda | reverse complement strand
AAAAATCAATAATAATGGTAAGAAACGACCCACCCACTCCCACCTGTTTAGTATGAAAATAAGGGCCTCATTACTGACACAGTCAAAGGCAGCACTTAAATCAAGGCCAATCATACGAACTTCCTGGCAACAATCAAGGGATTTTTGTACAGTATTGGAGAATGTAAGAGGGGCATCACATGCTCCAAGGCCTTTACGAAAACCAAATTGCAAACCAGGTAGTAGATGATTACCTTCAGCAAACCCATCAAGACGTTTTGCCAGAAGATGTTCAAAAACATTAGATAATATGGGAGTTATGGAAATTGGGTGGTAATCAGTGGGACTTGAGCTACCACAAACACATTTACATAGAGGAGTAACATTACCAATTCTCCAACAAGTGCTAAAAGCTCCTTTTCTTTTTAACTTGCGCAAAATAACAGATAACTTTGGAGCTAAGAAATCTGCTGTCTTTATAAAAAACAATGGAAAAATACTATTTGGGTCTACACCTCCATAACCATCAAGGTCCATCAACAGAGCTTTAATCTCACGAGATCGAAAAGCTAAACTAGTTAGTTTAGCCTCAGGAAAACAGGAATAAGGAAGTTCAAGTTTTTCATTACTCTGTTTACTGTCAAAAACATCAGCCAAAAGGGTTGTCTCTTTCTTTGGACAGTGAGTGACTGAGCCATCTGGTTTAAGTAAAGGAGGAACTGTTGCATCTACACCAAAGGGTACAGAATTAAGTGTAGACCAACATTTATGTTCCTGAGATATACCAGAAAGGGTTTCTTTTATGGTTAAATTGTACTCCTTTTCAGTCGAGGCATAAACTCTCTGAGCAAAAGCTCGAAGATGAGTATAGTTGTTCCAGGTCAAATCTGATCTGTTACCCTGCCAAAGGTGATAGGCCAACTGCTTCTCCAAATAAACACGTCTACAATCATCATTGAACCACGGTTTGTCCTTCACTCGGTACCTTAGCACACGAGAAGGGATACGCCTATCAATTATGTTGACTAGATTCTCATTCAAAGGGACAACATGATCTACACTACTATATAATTGTGACCAATTCAAGCACAAAAGATAATGCAAAATCCAATTCCAGTCTGCTTGGGATTTCATATAAATTTTACCAGAGTATGATATATAAGGGACAGGCTACTCAGTCTTCACTACTAATGAAATCAAGGCATGATTAGATTTCCCGACTGGAGAACCAACCTTACTAGTTATAACGCCAGGGGAGTCAGTGTATACGAGGTCCAAGCAATTACCAGACCTGTGAGTAGCTTAATTTATGATTTGCTCACAGCCTTATTCAGAGGCAAAGTCTAAAGCTCTTAAGTCATGACGATCGGTAGGAGAGATAGAACTTAACCACTCTCTATGGTGAGCATTAAAATCACCAACAAAGACAAAAGAAGTCTTTCTATCATCGCTATGTATCTTAGCCATAATGGTAAGAAGACAATCGAAGGTAGGATCATCCATGTCTGGATTCCGGTAGATGGAACACAAATAAAAGTTGTTATGCCTGCCACAAACTTTTATTACCTGAATCTCATGACATCCACATTGATAGCAGGACTTATGAGAAGCAGGGTACTCCGTCCTAATATACACCGCCATTCCCCTGGCTCTAGGGATGGCATCACGTTTCAACATTATTGGCTTCTTAAAACCAGTTATAAGGAGCTCAGATGAGTGCCTCATATTAGAAACCAAAGTTTCTGAGCACAAAAGAATATCATACTGTCTGGATGCAACTGTAAGGGGTTGAATATTTGCATGAAGACCACGAATATTGCAATACAGAAAACGACATTGACGAAATCTAGGACGTACTGGTCCCGCCTTTCACCTAGTGTCTCCAGACAGCATAAGAATTAATAAAAATAAAAAAGAGACATCATACTTAAAAACTAGATTAACAAGAATTTTAACAAATACAATATGTACAGAATTATAAATAAAGTGATTGATGATACCAATAGACTATAGTAAAAAGTCAGAAGAACTGGTCAACATGCAGGAGCCCATACATCATGCAAGGCTAAATACCCTCCAGGATAGCTACTTCAACTAAAGGGAGGACAGTAAGGATGGTTTTGAGAAGAAAAATAATCAGAAAAAGGAAAAGACAACCTCTTGATAAACCACCAGGCATCCACGTATAAACACAAACGCGAAGATATAGAAAAGGACAATATAAGAGAAAATGGTGATGAGAGGATGCACGACAAAAGAACATGAATTCTGGTTGACATTCACAGGGATGGAAATGAACTGAGAAAGATCCCATTTCCTATCTCGTCTCCTTAGGCTCAAGATTTTATATTTCTTTCCAAGTTACCACTTGCTAAATTGCGACTCGACATTCATACTTAAGAGGATTATAAAGTAGTGAAAGACGTTAAAAGAAAAAAAAATATATAACAATACAAAGCATAGTGTTTTAGTTAAACTCTTCAAATCTATGACACCATATCTATGTGTGTGTATAGTGCAAATTCGATGCATAAAATCTTTATTTACAAACTTTGTATGTGTATGGGACTTTTAAATAATTTCCTCTCTCTCTCTCTCTCTTTCTTTCTCTCTCTCTCTCTCTCTCTCTCTCTCTCTCTCTCTCTCTCTCTCTCTCTCTCTCTCTCTCTCTCTCTCTCTCTCTCAATGCATGTTCAGGTAAAAGCATCCTTTATTACAAACCCTTGATTCAGTTGAATAATCGGTTTTTCTTCAGAGCGTAAATCGAATTCGTCTTATCTCAATTAATAGAGTCATGAAAATACTAAAGATGAACAAAGAGAGAAGAGGGATGATATAAAGTATTTTGAATAAAAGTGGCATACCTTTATCCATTCCAAGAATTGGGAAATTACGAGACAGGTATTATTATTATCAAAAGGACGAGGGAGGAAAGGCAGCGGCTGCTGAGGATTCAGTATGTGGGCCTCTGGGCTTCCCCAAACCACCCATACTTAATACACAAGGCCGGTGAAGTTGCGGACGTTACTAGAAACGGATAGGTTTGGAAGGGTGCTCCAACTCCTGTCTCCCAGATTGGGAAACATATTAAGACCCTTTTGATGAACGTGTGGATATGTAGTGCATTGACAGGAAGTTATGAGATGGTCTTATGTGCGTTTTTCTAAGCAATAAATAGAAGTCGTTATGTGTAAAACTATGCCTAGTTGGGGAGAAATATCTCTGAAAGCTTTGTGAGCAGGGCTCTCATATAATGTTCAAAGGATTACATCAGAAATTACCTCAAATTTAGAATATTTACCTTAATTACTAAAAAAGAAAAAAAAACACATAAAACTAAAAACAATTATATCGTGATTAACAAAAACTCTTTAATATATGAAAAATCTGAAAGATAAATTTTAGATACACAATGCTACTCAATAATCAAAAGATTGCTTGATGAGAAAGAGAATCACCTTAGAATTACCTTGAAAGTACAAGTACTCTAGAAATCTTAAATCAAGGAAAATTACTCAATCTGAGGAAGTTGTTAAGAAAATGAGAGCACTGTCCGTGGGAGTAGACCCCTCTTTTAATGTTCCTTAGAAACTCAATGTGGCAAATAGTGTTGCAGCTGCCGATATAAATTACATTACAATTAGTATAAATGGACTTGTGAATATTATATGAAGATGAGGATTAAGGACGGTAGTCTTTTTCGGCTCAGTTAAAGGCCAATTATAATTTTATTAGTATCAAGTACACAAAAACCTAAACTGTATCTTCGCATAGGCATTTTCTTGCAAATTTTCAGGGAATCATTTGGAATGTAAGTAATTTTTCTTTAGAAACCAAACAACTTTTTTTTTTTCAAATATAATAAAGGTAAAGCAAATAGCGTAGGTTCTGGTAATGAAAACCTAAGGCCTAGTCAATTATGATTCGATCTCAAACTATTCACGAATTATTTTTTTTTCTAGAATTGCTCAGATCAACAGTTTAAAGGAAAGAAGTTTACCATATTTTGAATCAACTTGTAAATTTTATATTCTATTACTGTTTATTTAAACACTGAAACACCCATTGGGGTGTTCCACTTGATTGCAAATGAGAAAAATGTTATACACAAATCTTCAATGAATATTCGAAGATGTTTAGACACATGTATACAATTTACTCTGAAATGTCCTCACATTGCAGCAAGGAAAAAAGGTGACCCTATTTGCACAAAAACAGTCTGAGAGTATATCTTGCTGACAAATGTGAACACAGAATCCCTAGTGTCTAATATAAACAATATCTTATTGATATTTATGTATATCTTAAACTAACTTTTTATTATTCCGTTCCCATTATTACCTTGAATTATAGTTTTCTTGTCAATTAGTCTTACATATATATATATATATATATATATATATATATATATATATATATATATATATATATATATATATGTATATATATATATATATACATATATATATATATATATATATATATATATATATATATATATATATATATATATATATATATATATATATATATATATATATATATATATATATATATATAATATATATATGACTATTTCAAAACTGGAAATTAGAACATTTCTACTAAAATCAAGACACTAATTGGTTGATGAATTTTGTTGTGATCAAACGAACCTATAGAGGTAATAATTACAAAAATTAGATTGTTCAGCTGATGAGTTTTCAATTAAACATGTTATCCAGGTCTTGAGTCAGAGAGCTTCTTCACAAAATCATTCCTAATGAAGATAGTTTCTCTGAAAAGCTACTATTGAATATCAAGAAAATCTAGTGTTTACCAATGATCACTTTTTAGATGAAAATAAATTGGTCTTTAAAAGACTTTAATGTACCTAGTAAAGAAAGTATTTTAACCTGGAATTATTCAATACTTGATTTACACACCTGAAGCGCAAAAAGAAAAAATAATAATAATAATAATTTCCTGTACAATGTTTATACTTTCACTATAAATCTGAGCAATTTCATCAGGAAATCCTCGTCACAGAAACAAAAATCAAACAGCTAAAGCATTCGTTAAATAGTGATGGTGGCAGCGCTAAGAGGGTCGCTCCGATAAGCTACACAATAACATTATATTTTTCCTCCCTTAATTGCCTACCCATTTACACTTAAATTTTGGTGCTTTTGCTTTTCAGTTCAATCCCGTAATCCACACATCTCCCCATGCATATTCAGCTAGTAGAAACAATGACCGTTTTTTAGTTCGTTCTTAGAAACAGGAAATCATTGCACAAAGCAATATCACTTATACCTGCTGTATCAAACGGTATTCACGTAGTTTCTGCATTGTTAATGAGTGCAAATTTTCCTGTAATTAATCCATTAAATATCATATGATTGTTCACATTTGTTCCCTAGAGTTTGAAGAGGATTACATATGGCAACGTTAAGAAAACTTAGTCTTTAAGAGGATTAATTTTCTGTGATAAAAAGGATATTGTTCTGAAAATATGGTAAGTTTTCTGATTTCTTAATAAAAAGGAAGTGGGAAATAATTATTTCTCCTCGATATTCAAAACATCATTTTAAAACTATCACACCTTTGACGATAAAAGGAGGGTAATCTCACTATCAGTAAGATTTGCATATCAATATATTTCTCGATTTCTGGCAATACATTCACTTTTGTATTAACTTAAACTGTTACATTTTTCAAGCAACATGAAATATTTCATCATTTCCCACAATATTTATCAAAGTGAGTATCAAATTAGTATTGTTGGAATCAGAAAATCATAATAATAACATTAGTAATAATTTTTTACGGTGATATAATGCATTTTGGTATAATGAGAATAAAAGAAATAATCGATATTTGGGAACATTTGAGGGAAAATGTGACTTGATTTAGAAATTTGAGAAATTTGATACAAAAATACTAAAAGTTATATATTATATTATGTAGAGAAGAAATGTGAAGCAGTCTTTGCAACTTATTTGTAAAAGATAAATGAGTTAGAAAGTCCATAGCTTTTTTCATAAAATAAAAGAGAGCAGAAATTGCGCGACTGACATTTGTTTGGACAAAGGTGGAATGCATTCCCCTGTTAAGTGATATGATATTTTTGCTAGTTAAATATATATAATGCCATTTAGCCATTTGGAATTTAGCAAACACTAGGGGAAATATATGATGTACATATCAACGAGAAAGAATAAAAGCCAGGATTATGAGGGATGCGTATGATGAACAACTTATTTTGGCACACAAAACAAACGTATGTGAAAGGAGTACATGAAGCTTTGTTGCAAAAAGGAGGTCGGGAATAGAATGAAAATAAAGATTCCCTTTCAAAGACAGTAAGCAACCACAAACTTATTCCTAGTCACGAAAAGGAAAGGGGGAGGCAGCCACAGTGAGAGAGGGGATATGCACAGAAAAAAAAAACTTTCTCTTTTCCTACGAGCTGAGAGGAAAAGATACATTGATTAAAAGTAATACTCCCCTAGAGAGCGTGACAAGGCTTGATCTGTTCACCTGAAGGAGAGAATTTGCGCAGAGTAAATATAGGCTTCTTTGTGTTTTTTTTTTTTTTTTTTTTTTTTTTTGGCACAATAGAAGTAAGAACAGGTAAGAAATTCAAAGAAATGGAAACTATTTATTATTTTTATTATTACTAGCTAAGCTACAATCCTATTTGGGATAGTAGGATGCTACAAGCCATAACGGTACAAATGGGAAAATAACCCATAAAGAAAAGGAAATAAATAGATAAATTGAATAAAAATAAAAAGAAATGAAATAAAAATCAGTAACAGCATAGAAATACATTTGTTAAGTATAAACTATGAAAACCCAGTTTTTTCATATATATATATATATATATATATATATATATATATATATATATATATATATATATATATATGTGTGTGTGTGTGTGTGTGTGTGTATATATATATATATATATATATATATATATATATATATATATATATATATATATATAGAGAGAGAGAGAGAGAGAGAGAGAGAGAGAGAGAGAGAGAGAGAGAGAGAGAGAGAGAGTGAGAGAGAGAGAGAGAGAGAGAGAGAGAGAGAGAGAGAGAGAGAGAGAGAGAGAGAGAGAGAGAGAGAGAGTATTGTTTGTAGTGACAGCAATTCGTTAACTAGTACTGTTGTTCCATTACTGTTTTAGCAATTTATTACAATCAGGATTTTTACCTTTTCAACTTATGGTTAGGATAAAAAAAATCGCTTGAATCCCCATCATTTCTATTGTCATTATGGAAAGACTGAGAAAATTATGAGATGGAATACAGGTATTCTAGACACCATGTAATATAAATCTCCTTCAAATGACTAATTCTCTATTGAAAGCTAGGAAAAACACTCCGTTCAGTAGGGTGATCTGCAAATGGATCGAATTTCCTCACTTTGCAAAAGTGATTCTGACGTCCCTCTCGCAGGGTTAATGGGAAACTCGAATCCTTGGTTGAAAACTCTAGTAAAATGTAAGCATTGAATTTAAGGATTAACTTTACAATGATCATTGCAGTTTTTAAAGAGCATTGATTTCTCTCGCCTTTTCCTCTAATAGAGTGGTTCCTAACCTTTGTCACTCTGAGGAACCCTTGAAACTGTATTTATTTTTTCATCGAAAGGAACCCCATTGGACTAGGATCAGTCTGAGAAATTTTATTCAATTTTAGTCCCGGCCATACAAAGAGAAGTGGAGCTTAGCTCTACAGTATCTTTTTTTTTTTCTTCTTTTTTTTACAACTGAATAAAGCCGTTTTATTGAGAGTCACTGAGGAAGCGCCATCAGTGAAGATTCCCACGCATTCGTTCCAGTAAAAAATAAAAGATCAAAAATATAAAGATAATGTATAACAATAACTTGCTCGTTGGCTTTCCGTAATAAAATTAAGCATATAGTTTATGAAGACAAGTCAGCATAGTTCGGGTTTGGTAAACATTGCCTCTATTCTTGTGCATCACGGTCATTTCAGAATTTGTGTGAAACCCAGTTTCAGTAGGTGGGGTCATATATATATATATATATATATATATATATATATATATATATATATATATATATATATATATATATATATATATATATATATATATATATGTGTGTGTGTGTGTGTGTGTGTGTGTGTGTGTGTGTGTATATATATATATATATATATATATATATATATATATATATATATATATATATATATATATATATATATATATATATATATATACAATCTTTATAATCATCAGCTTTTACTAGTCCAAAGCAGACCAAAGGCCTCAGACGTGTCCTTCCTTTTATGTCTATTTAGAGTCCTTTTCTGCCAATTCAAACCTGTCAATTTTAATAGTTTGTCAATATATGTCATCTCTTCCTTCCCATGGTCATTTGTCAATCTCTAAGGACCCGTTCTGTTATTCTTAATATCCATCTATTATCTGTCATTCTCATTATATGTTCTGCCTGTGTCGATTTTATTTTATTTTATATTTTTTTTTTAATAAACTCTACTTTAGTTTGCTCTCTTATCCATGTTGTTCTATTTCTGGCTCTCAATGTTAATTCCATTATTATTCTTTCCATGGCTCTTTGAGTTTGAACTAGTTCATTTGAGAAGGCAGCCGTAAAGCTCCAAGTTTCAGAAGCTTAAGTTAATACTGGTATGGCCATCTGACTAAATACGTTTGTATTTAGAAAGTATGGCATTGTAATTTTCATAATCACTTTTTGGTTTTCCGAAAGCTCTCTATGCTAAGCTTATCCTTATACATGATTTCGGTCTCGTGTCCTAGGAAAACACTTACTCTCTATCCTAAGTACATATATTCATTAACAATCTCTAGAGGATTCTTCCTAACCCTTGATTATTGTGTTTCTATTTTCCTTGAATATTATCTTGGTTTTGCGCATAATCCTTTTCAGTCCTACATTTCCGCTTTCCCTAATCAAATCTCGAATCATCTTTTGCAATTCTTCCCGCGATTCACTAAACAGAACTATGCTCTCTGTAAATCTTGAGTTGTTAAGTTATTTCCCATTTATGTAATATTTTCATTTTCCTTGTCTAAATTTTTAGATATTTCTTCGAGGTGCTATGAATAATTTAGAAGGGATAGGGTCAACCTGTCTAACTCCTCTCTCAATCGAAATTTTTTCACTATCTTTAAGTGTTCTAGCATAAGATTCATCTATCCTTTGACTTTCATTACATCTGAAGTTTTGAACGAATCATAAGTTTTCTCAGTCTATAAATGCCATCCATAGTGGTTTGTCATACCCGCTTCTAAAGCCCGCCTGCCCACTTGCTTTATTAAAGTCTAACTTTTTTTCTATTGGCTTGATAAGATATTTGTAAATATTTCCTGTATTTATGAAAATAAACTTCTTGGGCAGTAATTTTCCAGGTCTTTTTCCAAAGTGTAGTTATAGAGCATTATTGCATTCGTTACTTCTCCTACTGTTACTTTTGGTAGTGTCTCGGGCGCTTCGCTATTTATAATAGAAAAGTTATTTTTTATATTACTATTGTATATCTTTTCCATTTTCATTTAATGAAACAGCCATCTATTACCACACAGTTCGACGTCCTCTGTTCATCATTTTGATGCTTCATCACTTCTTCAAGCATTTCTTTCATTTTGGTTTGATTTTGTTTACCAATGTATTGGGATATTAGTTTGTTTCTTATTTTGGATAGTTCTGCTAATTCTATTTCTTATGTCGTAGATTTCACCCTCAGTTGAAATCCTTTCTTTATTAGGTTTTTGGTATTTTCTGATAGTTTCCATGATCTTCTTTAAAAACTTTTCCACTTGTACCTTGTGCTGATATAAACGTATTTTTTTTTTAAATTAATATTCATTTCTTCTCTGCTAGCTTCCATTTCTTCATATAGCTGGGAGAGCTTATTTTGAATTGCTAAAGCTAACTCATCAGATTTTTCTCCTATTACAGAAAGGTTTATTTTCCTTCCTGGAACTAGTTTTTTTCTTCCTCTCCTTAGATCCT
>NC_090740.1:100944982-100959982 GCF_036898095.1 Palaemon carinicauda | reverse complement strand
TCATGGATGGCATCTTAGGGGACCTCCCTTTCTGTGTATGTTATATGGACGACATACTTGTTTTCTCCTCCTCAAAAGAAGAACACCTCCGTCACCTGCGCATCGTGCTCGACCGCCTGCAACAAAACGGCCTTGTAGTCCGGTACGACAAGTGTATCTATGGCGCCAACGAAGTGTTGTTCTTAGGGCACCGCATCACTCCTGAAGGAGTCCATCCCCTCCCTGAGAAGGTAGCAGCCGTTCAGAAGTTCCCCGCGCCCTCGACCGTCAAAGCTCTGCAGGAATTCTTGGGCATGATCAACTATTATCACCATTTTCTGCCAGCCATTGCCGCCACTCTTGCTCCCCTCTACGCCTCCCTCAAGGGCAAGCCAAAGGACCTGAATTGGGGTCCCCTTCAAGAAGCAGCCTTCTGCAATGCAAAGAAGGCCCTATCAACTGCTGCGGCTCACACTTTTCCTATCCCACACGCCCCTCTCCTTCTCTCCACCGATGCCAGCGACGTCGCTATTGGTGCAGTACTCGAGCAGGTGGTCAAAGGCTCGCCCCGCCCATTGGCCTTCTTCAGCAGAAAACTATACAAGGAAGAATCGGGTTATTCTACCTTCGATCGAGAATTGCTGGCGGTGCACTTGGCTGTCCGTCACTTTCGCCATTTCTTAGAAGGTACGCCCTTCGTCATTCGCACAGACCATATGCCTCTGGTGCACGCCTTCACTCGACAGTCTGACGCCTGGTCTGCCCGTCAACGCCGACATCTCTCCGCCGTGGCTGAATACAATTGCACCCTCCAATACCCCCTGGGAAAATGAATCCCATTGCCGATGCCCTGTCAAGAAACACGTTGGCTGCCGTTCAACTGGGATTGGATTACAACGCCCTCGCTGAAGCCCAATGACAGGATCCAGAGTATCAAGCTTGTAGGACATCCTGCACGTCCCTCCGTTGGGAGGATTTTCCCCTCGAAGACTCCAACACCACCCTCCTCTGTGACGTCAGTACTGGTAGACCGCGACCTTGGATTCCTGCTCCCATGCGCCGACAGGTGTTTGATCTCATCCACGGCCTTTCACATCCCTCGTGCCGTTCTACTGCACAGATGCTGAAGGCAAAGTTCATTTGGCACGGCATTTCTAAGGATGCTAAGGATTGGGTCCGTGCCTGTACTTCTTGCCAAACTTCCAAAGTACATCGACACACGGATTCAGGAGTGGGCACCTTTCCTCAACCTCAGCGTCGTTTCGCACACATTCACGTCGACGTTGTAGGCGCCCTACCCACATCACAAGGACATCGTTACCTGTTTACCGTCATCGACCGCTCCACTCGTTGGCCTGAAGCCATTCCCATGGAAACTGCAACGTCCGCCTCATGTACATCTGCCTTACTCTCTGGATGGATTTCAAGATTCGGTATCCCTGAGCATATTACTTCTGACAGGGGAACCACTTTCACCTCTCAATTATGGAAGTCATTAGCGAATCTCCTGGGCATCACCCTACATCAGACAACGGCCTACAACCCCGCTGCCAATGGAATGGTTGAACGTTTTCATCGCACCCTCAAAGCAGCTTTGATGTTCCGCTGCAAGGATTGCAACTGGTTTACTCAGCTTCCCTGGGTCCTCCTTGGACTAAGGACCACTCCTAAAGAAGCCCTCGACGTCTCGGCAGCCGAAATGGTGTATGGCGACCCGTTGGTCGTCCCTGCCGAATTTTTCGCTTCTACAACCTACTCCGACGATCTCCAGCGCATACGTCACGTCGTGGGAAAATTTACTCAGTGCCGCCAGACTTACAAGCCCCCAGCGAAGCATCACATACCAACGGACTTGAACTTTGCAACGCATGTCTTCCTGCGCAACGACACCAGCAAGCCACCACTAACGCCCCCTTACACGGGCCCTTTCCTTGTGATCCGACGCAGTCCGAAAGCATTCCTCCTAAACATTCGGGGCAAAGAAGACTGGGTCTCCATTGATCGTCTAAAACCTGCTTATCTTCTGCCAGATGACCCACCTACAGTTGGCATCTCTAGAACAGGGCGCCCTATTTAACATGTACAGTATGTCATTTTTAGGGGGGGGGAGCCATGTACCAACCGTGTTTCACACAATTGTACATAATTCCTTTTGTATATATTATGCTCGTATCTTCACTCTTCCCTCGCACTAAAACAAACATGAAAATTCATGTCTGGTTTTTCCTCTGTGATATTGTCTGTCTTGTGAACTTGTCATGTCCTGTTGCCTTGAGGTTCTGTATATAAGGAGAGTGTTCCTCAATAATATAACTCAGTCGTTTCCAATCTGCCTTTGAGTTCACACCCTTACTCGGCGCCGTCACAATATATATATATATATATATATATATATATATATATATATATATATATATATATATATATATATATATATATATATATATATATATATATATATATATATATATATATATAGGTGGTATTATCTAAAACATAGTTTTCAGAGTCTATATGGATTATTCTGGGTTACTGCAGGAGTTTAGTTTTGGACTTAGACGATGTGAAACTAAACCTCCTTCTTTTTTTATATTCACAGACAACAATATCCTATTGTTTTTGTTCTCAATTGATTGATATCATTACTTTCATAACATTTTAACCGATAACTTGATATTACATGAGAAGGCTACACAAATACTAAACTATTTCTTTTTAATTTCTTATTACTTTTCCTCTAGTTAATTTACTGTATATCCTTATTTCCTTTCCTCACTGGGCTATTTTCCCTGTTGGAGCCCTCTAGCTTACTGTATCCTGTTTTTCCAGCTACGGTGGTAACTTACCTATTATCATCATTAGTATTATTATTACTTGCTATGCTACAACCCTAGTTGCAAAAGAAGGATGCTATAAGCCCAGGGGGCCAAACAGGGAAAAAAGCCCAGTGAGGGAAGGAAACAAGGAAAAATAAAACATTTTAAGAGTAGCAATATTGAAATATATATTTCCTATATAAGCTATTAAAACATTAACAAAATAATAATAATAATGATAATAATAATAATAATAATAATAATAATCTGGATGTATATACGTCTACATTGATCCAAGAGAGAGAGAGAGAGAGAGAGAGAGAGAGAGAGAGAGAGAGATGATTTTGTCAGTCCACCAGATAAATAACTTACATGATTGGTCGGGATCGAGGCAAAATATATTCAGTTCCCCAGATCATGGGAATGATAACGCCCTTCATCTCTTTCCGACTGTTTCATTCTTACTTTATGTAGGGAAAAGATTGTGGTTAAATATGATGAAGTAAAAGGATCAGTGGGTGTAGAAAGAGGAAGAAAACAAGTAACAAAATGTAAGAATAAAGCAGAAATCTTGTTAAGAGGAGGAGACAAATTGTAAATATAAAAATTTAAGAATTGATTTTTTCATGTGAAATCTATCAATATTGTTAGACAGAAAGACTTTCTTCTTTGAAATATTTTATCGCTTACTACAAAAAAAAAGAAAAAAAAAAAAAAAAAAAAAAAAAAAACAGAAACGAGCATTTGACGTAACCTAAGGTTGAGATTCAATAGGTAAAATCAAATGCTTCAGCATTTGATTTTCTGTTGAAAATCAACCTGAGCTACCTCTCCTAAGGGGCAAAAAAACCCAAAGTGTTAGAGATTTGGTCATTTTGATTCCCGCAAAAACCTATGGTTATATCTCCATAACAATTTCAGGGTTTGGGGTCGTCGGATGAGGGCATATGCCTGTATAACTAGCTACCCTGGGAAAAAATAGAAATCACATGCAACGTGCAATTGAAATTTTCCATGTTAAGACAAATGGGCTTTTGACTAGAAATACTTACAGTTGATTTGCTGAAAATTTCGTCGATAAGTTTTGATAGAACTCCATGAAGTTACAGGCCAACACTTCTGCCACCACGTGGCATAGGTCGTATATCAGGCAAAACTTTAACTCACTTGCCACGTGGGCCTGTGTGGGCACATGCGCTGCCAGATATTGTGTCATCGGACCACTGGCGACCCCCTGGCACCCAAACAGCGCTTCCCGTGGGAACCAAACCCTTGCAACCGGCAACTGGACAGAGGAGGCTTCCAGAACTCATCACCAGGTGTCGCACATTCACGTGCAGCTAGGGGACCCCAATATATTTGTGTACAATTTATGAGGTTTATTAACATTTTGGGTTATAGCCCTTTTATTCAAAAATCGGTTGCAAGATCTCGTTTTTACTTCCGATGGGTATAAGACCTATTGCCGTCTACCACATGCCATCAGTCGTTTCTCTGGGATATATCTTTTGCATATGCCACGTGCGAGTTTGCCGTCACCCGTAACCCCAGTAATCGCAACACAGGAACAATGGCCACCCAGTGGCGGCCGAGCATTACAACTCGGGAACACCAAACCGGTGAAGTCGGTAAAGGGACAGAAAAGGCTTCTCACAACCTCCACCAACTGGCGCACATGCGAGTTCACGTGCACCCATACAGCCCTCTATATTAGGTTATGCATTACTGGGATAACCCAAACTTGGTGGCCCCTAGCACCCAACGGACAGTAACAGGAATCAATGCCTGTGTGAGGTACACACATTTGCTGGGGGACGGGTATGTACATGAACTACTTGAACTCTCGGGATCTTTCATTCCGGAGATTGGTTGGGGCAAGTGGAAAAATGCAAAGTTTTGTGGGGGGTAAGTGGAAAAATGCAAAGTTTTGCTACTGTTGTGAAAATGGTCCACTTTGTGAATGCACTGTTTGAGAACGAGTAGTCCAGTATTGACCTCCACCGACTGATTATAGCAGGTGACATGCTATCTCCAGCAGTACATGCAGCTTTTCACTACCTCATACATGGTGCGTACTATTAGGGGCCAAGTGGTCACGCACATCCCAGATTTCGCCTTTCTGGACCCCGTATGGACAATATACTTCCCATTTGCAGGCGATTTCTTCATGCCAGGACGTCCAAATTGGTACCGATGAGCTCAGTGCGACACAGGCTCTCCATCTGTGACACATTTATTAATCGCTCTTGTAAGAGTCGTTAGTTCAAATCCCAGCAAAGCTAAAACACACAATGCATAGATATTAGGCTATGCCTAGTGCTGATTGTACATACCACATGTGTCCATATTGGCAGAGTACCGTGCACTGCAGGCCAGTGAAATGAGTAACATTGTGTTCCGCGCTATAGGGGATATACACCTCTGATTATTCACTACTCTGCCAAGGGTGGTATTACCTTAATTCATGCTAACTAATTTTGATTCCGTTTCTTTTTCATCTCGCCTCAGTGAGTTAGTGAAGAGAAAATGTCATTTTGGCGTTTGTTAACATGCTTATTTGTGCCTACCACAAACCTACCACGGCCAACGTAGAGGTAAAATAACCAAATTATTCGACGTATGACACATCTCACCCCAATTAACCAAGAAATTAAATCTCACCATTATGTCCGCAGCAGCGCTCTACAAAAAGCGCCACCCGTAAGTAATGTAAGAATATTATTTGCCCATATACTACTGTGGCCATTGAATATATTGAGACTTATTACAATGACAATTGGCGATCACATATCATAACAGACCTTTTTATGGAGTTTGAGGAAAAACACAAAATCAGGAATTTATCCAATTAAAATCCATATGAAATACATATAATATCACTTTACTAGGTAAAAGTCGTTCTAGCTCTATTACTGCTGATTTCCAACCAATCTCAATAACTCATTTATTCAAAAGATTTGGTCAACCTGTTGGTGAAACGTCTGAATAGATATGCTGAAAGTAGTAATCTGTTCACTATTCTAGAAACAGCATTTTGTAATGGATTTACAGTTTTGGATGCTCTGCTAAAAGTTTCCAGAGCTGTTCAGGAACTTACTTTAGTGCTGCTTTTGATTGTCATTATCTTATTCTAAAGCTTAAACAAATGAGAGTAGGAGGATAATTTCTTAAAATTGTTATTGAATTTGTATGCAATGAATTACAAGAATAACTTCTTGGTGGATACTTCATCCTATAGGAATGTAATTATGGTGCTAATGAGGGTTGTGCTCGTTTCCCTCTACTTTTCGTATAATAAAATTATATAAATGCTAAGCGATTTAACCATGAAAATAACTTATCATTATTTCTGTCGCGGGAAATTTGGGCACACGCTTCTGGCTCAGGACTTTTGGCATACGCTTTCTGGCACATGACTTTTTGACTTACACTTTCTTTCGCATGACTTTTTGGCGAACGATTTCTGGCCCGGGACTTTTTGAAACACGTTTCCTGGCTCAGGAATTTTTTGCGCATGCATTCTGGCGCAGGATTTTTTTGCGCATGCTCTCTGGCACGGGACTGTTTGACGTACACTTTCTGGCGCAAGAGTTCTTGGCGCATGGTTTCTGCCGCAGGACTTTTTGACCAACGCTTTCTGGCGCATGAATTTTTGGTGCATGCTTTCTGGCGCATGACAATTTAGCACATGCTTCCTGGCTCAGGATTTTATGGCACACACTTTCTGGCGCAGGACTTTTTGGCGGACGCTTTCTGGCCCTTGACTTTTGGGAGACTGTTTTAAATCAAAGAAATTATTTATGGTTATATACACAAAATGAATAACAAGATGATGATAATAACAATCACCATCCTCAGTGTAAATCCTGCCTTTGCAGGAATTTTTCGTTTCGCATCACCAAATCTTGATTAAATGATCCCGAACACTACACTTGTCAAATACGTTTAAGTAGTCATTTTGTACAACTTTTTCTCTTCCTTTTCTGCTTAAAATTCTTGGAATCATAATGGGGTATATATGGATATTTTTGGATACTCAAATCATCAACAGTCACAACGAACAATTTGTGACAGAAGAACGAAGAGAAAGCAGGAAAAAATGTTAACTAATTATTTTTAATTTTGTGTTTATTTGCTCTTTCGTCTTTATGTATTTACTGAGATTTTCATCGAATGGTACAAAAACTAATAGTACATTACTTCACAAGCTATTTTATTTCTTATATTGGCCAAAGGCTCTAAAAGCCGTCTTTTAATATATCTATATATCTATCTATACATTTTTTATAGGCCTAGACATTTTTTTTTTTCATTTCACTATCTATAACCTTGATTTGATTTCTATTTTAATCAATGCAGATCAGATACCAGATTTATTCAGGGATTCTATTGATGAATAAACAAAGTCCTGCGCCAGAAAACTTGCGCCAAAGTGTCTTGTACCAGAAAGTCCTAGATCGACACTTACATATGCGTATGCATATAAAAATAAACACAATGTAAATGTACAGTATAAATGTATTGGCTCATCCAAAATGCCTTATTGTAGGTAATTTGAATTAAAAGGTATCTATTGTGTCACCTGGTGGGCCGGGAAGTCTGGGAAAACTCGCTAGTAAGAGACTGATGTATCACCAGGTAAATCCTAAAATGGCAGCTAGCAGTTAGGTGCCGACTTCCTTTTAGACTCCTGTGACATGGTTGTGAAGTGGCCTGGCCGTTCACTTGAAGAGGCTTGGTTTCAATCCTTGTATGAGATATAAATTTATTTTTTACTTGAGCACGAGTCTGGGTTGGTTTTCATCAACACACGCACACACACACGCACACACACACACACACACACACACACACACACACACACACACACATATATATATATATATATATATATATATATATATATATATATATATATATATATATATATCATAATCAGTCGTTACTAGCACACATAAAATGTAAGGCATTAGACACATTTCACTTGCATCGGTTTATGGTCTATCTATGGCAGTTCACACCAGCCAACTTACTTTCTTCTCCAGTCCATCGTCTTCTCTTCCTTCCGCTGCTTCTTTTGAAATCTCTAAGGACCCATTCTGTTATTCTTGATGTCCATCTATTATATTTCATTCTCTTTATATATCCTAGCCAGGAGCCGGGCAAAAACCAGAACACCGTAAACCCTGCAGCCACAAGCCCGAACCCGGAATTTCGAGTCACCAGGTTACCAACATTCCCAAGATCCGACAGTCATAATCCCTACTACTTGTTTTCTATCTGACATCCAGGGTCCAGCAGTCACACAGATTTTATCAAAATATGCGCTATTGCTTTGATCCAATCCCTGGTCTATATCCATGTATTCCAATATTTGTATCCAAAGCTTTGATGAAAGTGACAGAGATAGAGATAATTTTCCTCATTTTCAATACATATGAGAGAGAGAGAGAGAGAGAGAGAGAGAGAGAGAGAGAGAGAGAGAGAGAGAGAGAGAGAGAGAGAGAGAGAGAAATATTCTTATTTTTTCTTTTAGTTCATATTTACTCGATTTAAGAGAGAGAGAGAGAGAGAGAGAGAGAGAGAGAGAGAGAGAGAGAGAGAGAGAGAGAGAGAGAGAGAGAAAAAATAAAATAAAATCAGATGGGAAAGTAATCAATTGATTTTTTTTAATTATATTAAAATTTCCAATTCCAAAGAATTTATTGACGAATTTTTACACCAAAAAGAACTAGTTGGCATGCTGACTAACCCAAGTGTTGGCGGGAGTTTTCTTACTCTTATGAAACATAATAATAATAATAATAATAATAATAATAATAATAATAATAATAATAATAATAATAATAATAATAATAATAATAATAATAATAATTTGTATATTTTAAGATACTGAAAACTTCCAGTCTTTTCTTGTAGCCGCTAATTCAGGTATAGATAAATTTGACATAGAAGTTTTGGTTTTGAAGAAGTATTTCTGGTTCCATAGAGGTTTTTTCTTTTTATTTGATTTTGACTTTGGCCTCTACTCTTTTACTCTATGTAACTCATTTATGTTTAAATATATTTGAAATTCGAGACGCTGGTGTTACTATATCACACATGTTTGTCTGTGTTTGTATACGTGATCTAAATCCGGAAAATAGAGAATATTAAGATAGAGAAATTTCCATTGCTTGAAAATAAAAAATGTCATATAAAAAAGTAGTATTCATATATTTTACAAATAAAGTGACCTGATATTGTAAAGTTGATATTTCGGTATTCTGGGTGAGAGAGAAAACATAAAATCTAACATTTTAAAGTTTGAAAGCAATAAAGTAATGTTCTGGACTGTTTATAGTATCAAGTATAAAAAAAATGGTTTCTTCAAACTTCTGAAAAAAAAAAAATCGCTGATCTATATGCCTAAAACTTTCACTTACTTGCCAGCATGGTGATACGCGCTTTTTCAAAATTTACTGTACATTAAATGCTAATTTGAAACCAAATATATTCATTGCAAATGCATCAATTAATGATATACTGAATTGGTAATCAGAATTAATAACGAAGTCTTCATTTCCGAAAATATGACTTTGATACTTGTAAGGTGGTTTTCATCACTCTCCTTGTATAATTACATACATACATACATATATATATATATATATATATATATATATATATATATATATATATATATATATTTATATATATATATATACACTGTATATATATATACATATATATATATATATATATATATATATATATATATATATATATATATATATAAAATTATTAAAAAATTATCATTTATGCCTTATGGAGCCATAGTGTTTCACACATATTTTCCTCCCTGAAGAAGGCAGTAAAAATGTATGTAGTTGTTGGTTTACTTAAAAAAATTATAAGATATTTGAAAGTTGTGAAGTATCTGAATTACGTTTATCAAATGTCTCATTAGGTAGGATTCGAGTCTCAGCTCTGAGAATCTATTAAAGATAATGTCTGCTCTCACACGATCCGTCCAAAGCTTGGGCAAAGCATATTAAGATCCAAATGCGCTACTAATTGGGTACCCATTTAATATTCCATCGCAATGGCTATTATAAATCTTGTACCTCTCTATTAAGCACTGTTACTTTTGTAGTTGACCGGATTGGGTATGCAATGAATAGACCTACAATCAAGACTCGGCAATTGTTGTATTTATAGAATAAACCTTTTAATTACGAATATATGCTGATTCCCTATATTGTGGTAAGCGTGCTTTATACTACCAATACCAAATATGGATTCAGCTGAATTTAAATATCAGAATATTGGATGACTTCATTATCCATTTAGATGAAATAACTACTTTCTCGAAATGGATAACAAAGTAATGTGTATCCATAACATTTCGAGATATGATTTCCTTACAGATTTTTTTTTCCTTCAAATTTTAAATAAACGTTCAAATTTTGAGATCATATAGAATCGACAGAAAATCACCAGGAAATTTGTCATATGTCTGTATTAATAGCAGCGTATCATAAGTCTCAAACCTTACATATTACTCTGATCATGCAAGAAAATTTAAGATCGATTACAAAACAGAAAATAGATCTTAGCAATACTCATAACTTTTATATCTGATCGTATCATTAGATGGTGTATTACACCTCATGTTCAATGACTGTAAAAGTTACATTTATTTCTTTTAAAGTCGTTGCTTAGATGTTTAAGATGAATTATTTATTGTTGTGGTAATTAGTTAGTGTTGTTTTTTTAACTCGTAATTAAGTGTGGTGTTATCTCAAGTTTAAGCAGATGTCACATCAAAAGGAAGATCAGTTGACACCTTTGATGAAAATTTATGGATAAGATGAAACCAATATATTTTCATTTACAAATCCCACAAACACCAACCGTTTCTCTTTTCTTCTCAATGAGTTTGTCAATATGTCCATGCGAGTGTTTAGTAATTCTGTCAATTGAAAGTTTATTTACATATGTTTATATTTGTGTAGATTTATATTAAATAATTTAAAACTTTCCGTTAGCCTGTAGCAAGTGGTTAATATTCTGTTTCCTTTTGTATCGCTACCTCTGGCTGCAAAAAATCTTACTACCTTCTCGCAAACGAACTTCTCAGACTGAAATCTGGCAAATTAGATGCAATCAAACTATAAATAATACCAACATAAGTAATGAAATGAAAGTTTGATTTTTTCAGTCTTTTTTATAATTTGTATTTTTTTTAATAGGTTACTCGTCAAGTTTTTAATCCCATTGCATCATTTTCTTAGCCTACTGATAATCTAAAATATCTTCTACAGCTGAAGATGAATACACGTACCCAGAAACCATCATTTTAATTTTAGAAGCGACAAAATGTGCCTATCGTGTCCTTCAATGATTTTCTCTTGAATGTATACTAATTTAGCTTTCTTACCCAAGTTTTTCCGTTGTTGCTTTTTATTTACTTGCTCACATATTCTTAACTCACATCCACGTTGCAAACTGAAAAGGTTATTGTTTCTTTGTAATATACTATAGAATTCCTGTCTCCCCATGACAGATCTCCTCCCTTTACCAAATCTGACGTTCTAGTTTTGAATTTCAGGAACAGAAGAATCTTCCAAATCTCCCAAGGAATAGCGAAACCATAGACAGAACTCATTAATCACGTATATCACTTCACAAATGCGTTGAATTGTTTTGGAAAAAAAAAATCATGATGTAATTAATGACAAACGTCTGGTAAACGAGACCGGTATTCCAAATATATCATATTTTTCGAAGCTCAAAACATTTCGATTTTTTTTACGCAACTTGCACTCATGTGCCCCATAAAAAGGTCAATCCAATGTTCATGAATGTTAATATACCTATCCGTATTACGGAACATCTACTATTTACTATTGCTCAAAAATGCACGTTCATAAATTGTTTCTTCACTCAAGGTTCCATGCAACCTCACTATAGAGAAGGCTATCTGCTTTGGGGAAATAAAATTTCTCCCCATATGCTCATATGAATACAACTACGTCACATACCTACAAGGATATACCAAGACTTATGTTTAAAGCACTCTAGTGTAATTAAATCTTCGAGAATAGTTAAAAGAAATAATAACATTTTACTTCAATATATGATAAATGCTACCTTTCTTATTTTATCTATTTCATGAACAAGTCCCTTTTTAAAGTGATTTTTAGTTATTTTATATACAATTAAAACAAATTAAATTTACTGATTCTTATGAATAAGTCATATGAAATTAAATCTAGAAAATATTTTCTTAATATCATAGGTAAGCATCATTTAAATAATAATCAGTAGCAAAATCATGTATATTGGAACTCAAGTGTTCGTAATATATTCTAACTTGTGAATTAAGTTTCGAAATTATCAACTAGTGTTAAACGAGCAACTGATACTTGTGTTGCTTCCAACCTAGATATCTTCAGCCTGCATGAGAGTGATAAGGAATTAAAAAAGATATCTTCATACAATGTATCATAATTGACACTAATGATAACAAAAATAACAATGAACATGAACAGGCATAAAACAAATCCATACACAGATCAACAAGAGCAAGAAAAACAGTTTTGTAGATTCTCACGAAATTCCTATAATGAATTAGAGACTGATAAGAAAAATCCTTATCCATAAAGAAAGAGCCAAGAATAATGCAATGTGTCCAAACTGTGTAACTGAATAAAAGTACACACCTACAACAATAAAAAAAAACACACAGAACACTATCGTGCTGAACAAAATAACGCTAGCAATATGCAATTTATAACCAACTCGCCAGACATCATAAGCTGGGCGCAAGAATCACAAATGCCTCAAATGTCTAAGCACAAGCACCAATACCTCTAAGAGAGAAAGGAAACGAGAGGGTGCAATTCAAATGACCATGAATTCTGGTTGACATAATAAAGGGATGGACAGGAACTGCGAAAGATTCCATTGCCTATCTCATAACCTAAGGCTTGAGATTTCACATTTCCTTTCAGGATACCACATGCTAAATTGAGACTCCACATTTATACTTAATAAGATTAAAAATCTATGAAAGGTGTTGAAAAACGGCAATTTATAAGAATTCTTCACATAGTCTTTCAGTTATACTCTTCAATTATAAGATCATATATATGTGCGTTATGCAAATTCTATGCATTAGAAGCTCTTTTTGCAAACTTTTAAATGGCGAAAAGGGCCGTACTATGATCCCCCCCCCCTCTCTCTCTCTCTCTCTCTCTCTCTCTCTCTCTCTCTCTCTCTCTCTCTCTCTCTCTCTCTCTCATATACATACACAATACATGTAGAAATAAAAGTTTTCTTTATTACCAACCGAGGCTGCAGTTGATTTATCCGTTTTCTTCAAAACGTAAATTGAATTCGTCTTCTCTCACTTAAGAGATTCATAAAGATCCGAAAGAGATAACTGGATCAAAGAGAAACGAGGGATGATAAAAAAGTAATTTGAATAAAAGTGGCATAGCTTTATCCATTCTATGATTCAGGAAATCGTGAAACAGGAATTAACATTTTCAAGATGGTCGAGTGAGAAAAGGCAACGGTAGGTAGGCTCATAGGCTTCCCCAAACTATCCATCCTTAACACACAAACCGGTGAAATTGCAGACATTACTAGAAACAGATAAGTCTGGGAGGGGTCTCGAACTCCTGTGTCCCATATTGCGAAAAAACAACTTTTTTTTTTAATAAGCTACAAAAAGCCTTTTGATGAACAGGTGGATAAGCAATAAATTGACAGCTAGTTATGAGATGGTCTAATTTGCGTTTTTTCTAAGCAAGTATTGGAAGTCTTGATGTGTAAAACTATGGCTTTTAAAAGTGGGTGATCTCTGAAAGCTTTGTAAGCAGGGCTCTCATATGAGGTTCAAGGGATTACCTGAAAAATTACCTCAAATTTAGAAACATTACCTTAAATATTAAAAAAAAAAAATCATAAAATGCAAAACAATTATATCTTGATTAACAAAAGCTTTCTATATTGTGAAAATATCAGGAAGATAGATGCGGCAAATAATGGTACAGCTACCGATATAAATGGCATTACAATTAGTATATGTGTACTTGTAAACATTATATGGAGATAATGATTAAGGCCGAGAGTCTGTATTGCTCAATCAAATGCTAATCTTAAGTTTATTAGTATTTAGTACAAACAAACCTTAACTCTTTCTTTGGAATGAAATTAATTTTTCTTTAAAAACTAAATCTCTTTTTCAAATATAATAAATGTGAAGCAAATAGCTTCGATTCTGTTGATGAAAACTTAAGGCCTAGTCAATTATTAGATCTTTAAATATATTTACAAATTGATTTTTTTTTTCTTAAATTGTTCAAAAAACTGTTTAAAAGACAGGAGTTTGCCATATTTTAAATCAACTTGTAAGTTTCGTATTCCAATACTGTTTATTTAAACACTAAAACACATGTTATGTTCCCCTTGATTGAAAATAAGAAGAGTGTTATACACATATTTTCGATTAATAGAGGCTCGAAGCCATATAGGGAGAGGTTTAGACACATATAAACAATTTATTATGAAATTTGTTCACATTGCAGCAAGAAAAAACAGTCTGAGAGTATATCTTACTGACAAATGTGTATATATACAAAAAGCTGAGCTTCTAATATAAAAAATATCTTAATAATTAATAATATTTATGGATATGTTAAAATATCATATCCTTCCGTTCTCATTATTCCCTAGAATTAGAGTTCTGTTCTCATTTAGTGTCACATTTATTTAAAAAAAAAAAAAAAAATGACTACTTCAAACCTGAAAATTACAACAATTTTACTAAAAACAAGACACCAATTCGTTGATGATTTGTGTTGTAATCACCCGAACCTAATGAGAAAATAATTACAAAAATTAGATTGTTCGGCTTAACAGTTTTCAATTAGATATATTGGGGTCGATGTCTTGAGTCAGATACCTTATTTATAAATTTATCCTTTATGAAGATAATTTCTCTGAAAAAAAAATTATTATTGAATATAAAGAAAATCAAGTGTTTAGCATTGATTATTTTTTTTTAGATAAAAATAAAATAATTTTTAAAAGATATTAAAGTACCTATAAAACAGGGGATGTTGGCCTGGAATTGATCAATATCAGATTTAAACACCTGAACTGCATAAAGAAAGTTTCCAGTTGAATGTCTATACATTCATCATAAATCTGA
>NC_090740.1:100937482-100939982 GCF_036898095.1 Palaemon carinicauda | reverse complement strand
CTTTGGGAATTTACTTAAAAATCTAATAGATTTATCCTTGGATGGTATTCCACACGTCCACGAAATTTTGTTGAAATTGGTTTAGTAGTTTTTGCGTAATGTTGCCCACAAACTAAACAATTTCTAGGAGAATATTTACTTATTACTAAAGATTGAGATTATTTTCAAAGTACTGCTGTGTAATTTTATTTCGATTCACTTAATCCAAAATCTTTCATAAATATCATTGGGCCCTACCAAATTTGTTTAAGAGTGGGACAGTATTTTATCGTGTAAAGTTCCTATCAATTAAAATAATAAATAAATAAATCAAGAAAGAGACAATTCGGGTAACTAACTACCCTTTGCAGGAGAAGGCAATGACGTTTCCTCGCTTAAAAAGGCAGTAATTTTCGATGAAAAATAAACTATTAATTATTTTATTGAGAATGGTGCGAATGGAAGCTGGATAATATATATATATATATAAATATATATATATATATATATATATATATATATATATATATATATATATATATATATATATATATATATATATATATATATATATGTATATATATATATATATATATATATATATATATATATATATATATATATATATATATATATATATTTATATATATATATATATATATTTATTTAAATATATATATATATATATATATATATATATATATATACATGAACATTATATATATATATATATATATATATATATATATATATATATATATATATATATATATATATATATATATATATATATATTTAATAAATAAAAATATAGTCCAATGTAGAACTAGGGCTTCAGACACGTTCTTCTACTTGCGTCTGTATATGGTCTTTTTGTGTCAATGCAAACCTGCAAACTTTCTTAGTTCGTCAATCCAACATCGTTTCTTCCTTCCTCTGTTTCTTTTATGATCTTTAGGTACACATCCTGTTATTACTAATGCCATCTATTTTTTCTCACTCTCTTTATATGTCCTGCCAATGTCCATTTCCTTTTCTCATATGTTGTTAGAATATCCTCTACTTTCTTCGCGTATAAATGTTGTTCTTTTTCTGTCTCATAGTGCTATTCCCATCTTTACTCTTTCCGTAGCTCTCTGATTTGTAACTAGCTTACATGCTAACGCTTTGGCAATAGTTCAAGTTTCTGATTCATATGTTGATAGTTTTAGGATCATGCTATTGCCTACTTCTCTTTTTTAAGAAAGTGGCATTTTACGTTTAATAATCTTATTTCTTTGTTCACCATATGCTCTCTATCCTGTTCTTATCCTTTCAATTTGGGTTGCGTGTCATCGGGAAACACTTACTGTCTGTTTGTTATTTGTTATATCTGTATTGCCCTTGAACATTATCTCAATTTTGCTGTTATTCATTTTCAGTCCTATATTACTGCTTTCTTTGTTCAAATCGTCTATCATCTTTTGTAATTCTTCCTATGATTCAATAAACTAAATTAAGCAATATGAAAATATTAAGTTGTTAAGGTATTCCCCATTAATATTAATTCCTAAATTTTTAAAGCATAATTCTTAAAAACTCTGTTGACGCATCCTGTGAATAATATAAGAGCGATGGGGTATACTTCTCTAAATTCTTTGTTATGTAATTTTAGAATTGCTATACTTAATGTAGAGGTACCATCAAGTGTTTTAACATAAGAGTCTTCTATTCCTTAATTTTGAAAGGCTCTCATTACTGGTGATGATTTGATAGAATCAAAAGGTTTTTCATAGTCTTTTAATGCCATACAAAGGGGTTTGTCAACTTCTGTTGATTTTCCCATTATGGTGAGTTGTTGAATACTGACTTCTAAAGCCTGCCTCCTCCCTCGGTTGATTAAATTCTTATTGTCTCTATATTTGGAGTAGTATGATCTTTATAAATTTATTATTTATCATGTAAAGTAACCCTACAGGGCGGTAATTTTTTCAGGTCTATTGTGTCTTCCATTTTCGTGAATTAGCATAACGAAAATTTTTTCCCCCAACTGTCCAATCGGTAGTGTAGGCAGTTATTTTATCCTTCAGGAAGCATTCTGAATGTATTACAGCCTGTGGAGTTAGTGCAAATGGCGATGCAGTCAGTGATAATAACCATTTGGCCAACTAAGTATGGAAACGATCAGAGTAGTGGTATTTCACTGTAAGCCAGGGCGCGAGTGTCAGGGCCTCACTCCTACGCTACACTTCTCATATCTCTCTAGAATATCAATCTAGAGTCAAGCTTAGTTATAGAACATTCTTGTCGATATATGGTATAGAGTTTCACCGGATATTAATACTATGAAAACTCCTCCCTCTATCATGAAATGAATTGTTAGGCCATCCTCTCCTGCTGATTTGATTCTTTTCATAACCTTTAATGTTTCCTTTACTTCTCCTATTTAAAATTAATCCTGCAATTCTATCACGAGTAATTCAAAATTCTTGTATGTTACCTGCACGATTTTTATGAATTAGCAACCCCCCCCTCACTCTAA
>NC_090740.1:100919982-100924982 GCF_036898095.1 Palaemon carinicauda | reverse complement strand
CTGGTCCGACAAACTTGTAAAGACAGTGACTTAACCACTTGGCCACGAAGAAAGATAAAAGTCGATGACAATTCTTCTCTACTTATACCTGTCGAATTCAGCTGTTTTGTACTTAGAATTGAAATCAACCCTTCACCATCGTAGCTAATTAGTAGTTTGTTACTTGGCATTCGATTGATGATAAATTTTGCACATTTAGACGTGTTTTTCATATTCAAATAAGCCATATATTTTTTATACATTAATGTCTGGACTCTCTTAACGACCCGCTACCAGAGCCCCAGGTGAAATCACACAAAGACAAGACCTTGTGACCGGCTGGCATATTCCTGAAGTCTGGATGGAAATAGACCCTCTCGGATATTAGAATCAATCAGAGCGTGTTTTGTAGTGGTGACGTCATGACACTCCGCCCTCCAAGCGCTACTACGTTTACGCCTTTTCTTAACTCTTGCAGAAGCACCAGTTATATTAATCTTATATAATAGGTTTAATATTGGTAAATATAGTTATTATAGATGTAGACAGAAAATATGTATCAACTATGCTGTACCAGTCAGCTAATATCTACGCTGGCGCTTATGCAACATAAGTTACTGAGATACGCAAGGCATATGGGTCCATTGCTCAATAAAACATGCAGAAATATAGCTCTTTATTTTAGTTGCTAGGGTAAATCTATGTTACAATTAAAAAAAGGCATATTCCTTTAATAATATCCAACGGAAATGAGTAGCAAATTCATTCTAGTCAAAGAAAAATATACCAGATTTTTTTTTTAATAGCACAAATATGTAATAAAAAGCACAAATTTACACTGTGTATTACAACCAAGGACATGCTCAAGTTTTGTTATGCAGATATCCTAAACTATGACAAATCTTTGCTTTGCTTATATTATACACATTACCAGTGCAGCCTTGGATACCAAAATTCTTTCCTTTGCTGATATTTTGTTGTAAATTTCAAAATCAACTGCATAGCTTGGAATGTAAGGAAAAAAAATATTTACAAAAAAATTTTTATACAAAGGTTTATTATATACAAAAGATTACTCACATTGTACATCATACCAAAGTTGATTGACTCCAAATTTCAAAACTCCATTGTCAACCAGATACAATAAAAATGGAGTAATTCATATCTTAAGAGCTATAATAAATACATAAAATTAATACGTTACCTAAACACTAATCAAAAACTATTGTGAAGTGTGAGAAATATGAATTCGGAAGTATCCTATTCTCCATTTGAATCAAACATATGCCAATAAAAAAATACATAAATATAACAATTTTTCACTTAATAATTTGTGCCATGAGATTTCCCATTGGTCACATTGCAGGAAATGTCGTGATCCAAATTATGAGGACGTTTAGGTTGTGAAGACAGAGCACCTGTCGGATGACGGCCTTTACACAGCGGTGCAGCTCCCCTTGGCCTGCTAGTTGAGCGTCTTGCTATGGAGGGGAAGCTACTACCATCATCAAACAACTCGGGATTTGTTGTATACCCCATAGTGACTCAAGTAAAAGTAACACACGACACGACGAAAACAACAGACTAGGAGGACTAAAGGCTACAGATTCAATCAATTCGACAGAAGTTACAGAATAGGAACAGCACATGCAGTTTGTTTACATTGACCAATGGTGCCATATACCTTGTGCACTCAGATTCTCAGTACCTTTTTATAATGATAAGCGCCATTGTAAATGCTATCTGGTACAGCATAGTTGATACATATATTCTGTACGAATCTATTATAACTAATATATTTACCAATATTATAACGTATTATATAAAATTAATATTTTCAAAACTGGTGCTTTTGCAAGAATTAAGGAAAGTTTATAGGTGGTAGTACTAAGGAGGGCGGAGTCTTGTCACGTCACCGCTCCACAACACGCTCTGATTGCTTCTAATATCCGAGAGGGTCTATTTTCATCTACACTTCAAAAATATGCGACCGGCCGGGAGTCGAACCCTGGTCTGGCAAAGTTATATAGACAGTGACTTAACCACTTGGCCACGAAAAAAAGATAAAAATCAATGACAATTTTTCTGTACTCATACCTCTCAAATTCAGGTGCTTTGTACTTAGAATTGAAATCAACCCATCTTCATCATCGTAGCTAATTTTCAGTTTGTTACTTGGCATTCAATTAACGATACATTTTGTACATTTAGACGTGTTTTTCATATTAAAATAAGCCATATACATTTTTTTTTTATTTGATGTTAATTTTTTTGGGGAGGATCGGTGTAACTTTCCAGTTTTATTGGATTTCTCTAAACTTTGAACTGGAAAGAAAATATTATAACTCTATTCATGAGACATTGTAGTATAGTGTATTTTACAGTTTATGCATCTGTTTATCCAAGAACGAGGGGAAAGATGGTGATTCATATATATCTACATTTTACCTTTTGGTTATTCATCTCTTTTCAGTATCTTTTTATAACTTATGTCATAAATCTTCCCATTTTCCAGGCACATGTTGGCAAAACCTTAGAGAATTCTTTGTATTGGTTTGTCATAATTAGATTAGACTTACAATGCTATCTTCTGAATTATTTACAGAAATAATACCAGATGTTTCTTGTAAAATGACTGGGGTCTCTCTCCTGGGGTGACAGGCGTCTCGTAATTATGCTCTGAAGCTTGTCTGTCAGATTCGTGTCGAGCAATTACTCTAAATTAATCTTGAATTCTGGTCCTTCATTCTCACGATTGTAGTCTTTTAGCAACAATCTTAATTTCTCTCCCAACGCAATATTCGGTTTATAATTTTTTGTCGAGTTTTTTCTTTCTTGACATATAATAGATTTGTGATATATATATTTACTTAATTTTTATCTTGTATTTGTAAGTTTGTGATATGAACGTTCGTACAAATAATGGCTTTAAAAGTGTAAACATAGCTCTTGAATGGCAGAGGCAAGGGATAGTGACATAGCCCTAGCTAGCAGAACAATGTCCTAGACAAGAAAAAATCCTTATGATCAGTGTCCAAACAGCCTCTCCACCCAAGCTAGGACCAGGGAAGGCTACGCAAGAATTGTTGATGACACAGCAGGTATACCTCGCATATCCCCTAAACCCTTTAGCTCACAAGGATGGTGAGATTCCAAACACTATTAGAAACTATCGAGCTTGAGCAAATTTCGAATCCCAGTCAGGCAGAAGGCCTGACAAGGATGTTTCCAATAGGCCACCACAACCAATTCACAATCTCTATATACTGTAATTGATTATAAAGGAATGATTTATAGAAAACTTATGAAATTACTCTAAATATTGTGGTTGACATGGACTGATAAGGTATTTCTGGATCAGGAACCATTCCAGAGGAATGATATTCTGCATGTTAAGATGAGGACCATCTTGCTAAATGGATTTATATAAATTGTTGTGACAGCAGAATAGCAAAAATTTAACTCTTAAGAAACTGAGAGAATTATCTTAAAATCTACTTGTTCCTAAATATTATTGATATTGAGGATTTTTGGTTCCATGTTAATTAAATTACCTGTAACAACATTAACCCCAATGGCACTCACACAAAGGAATGTTTCCCGAAACATGAAAAACTCTAATCGAATTGAGGACTTGTAATGGCTTTCAAAAAAAAGAGAAGGGGTGCCATTTATTCTGATAAGATATATCACTTGTGACATCACTTGTAAATATATACAGGTAATGATATTACCGGAAGACCGCACGAGTTGCAGGATAGTTAAAGAACCTCTCTCTCTCTCTCTCTCTCTCTCTCTCTCTCTCTCTCTCTCTCTCTCTCTCTCTCTCTCTCTCTCTCTTTTGGCACTAAGTGGAACACGTTGTAAGGGGATTGGTAAGGAAACTTTAGACCAAGGCACTATATATACACACACATATATATATATATATATATATATATATATATATATATATATATATATATATATATATATATATATTTATATATATCCACTAAGGAAGATCAGATGACGTTAAAAGAGAAAGGTTAGGAATGATGATGACATCAAGAAAAGAAAAGGCATTAACCCAGTGGACAGCTGTAGATAGTAGATTGTTACTTGCAAAGCTCAAATCAAAAGAGTGCAATATGAGTATTACAGTTTGCTATGCCTCAATAAATGATTCCCCTGAAGAAAAGAAAGATGAATACCACGAAGAACTGCATAGGGTAATAGATAAGATCCCTGAGAGAGATATAAAAATAATGATTGGCAATTTCAGTGCTGCAGTTGGAAGAAATAATCAAGGGATAGAGAATGTGATGGGTTTCGAGGGTCTTCGCGAAGTTTCAATATGAAAGTGGAGAACATTTATGAGGTTTGGTTCCGCAAACAATATTGTCATTGTAGGTACTCTTTTTCAACACAAGAACATCCACAAGTATAAACACACTTCACCATATGGCAATTACAGAAATCAGATACATCACTCTATCATTAATGATGAGAAAATTAGGACTCTGAGAAATGTGAGAAGCTATATGGTGCAGATATTGGTATTGATCACCAGCTTCTCATTGCCACACTGAAATTAAAACTGAAAGCAGCCAACAGATAGATAGATGGAATACCTAGGTTTGATACAACTATGCTTTTAGAAGAAGAGCACAGAAAAACATTTGTAATTGAATGTAGGAATCCATTTAAAGTCCCAGATACTCTAAGAGACAAAAATAGACAATTAATGAAAAATCGTGTGGTATTAAGACTAAATATCAGTCAGTTGTTAGTGAAGTCTCGGACAAGTAGTTACAAGGAGAAAGCCATGGATATCAAATGATTATTGGGATACTATATAAAGGAGACAAAGACAAAAATTTGATTGTTGAAAGTTTTAGAGAAAGTAATAAAAATTACAAGGTAGAGCATGCTAAATATTCCAGTATTGATAGTGAGGTTGAATGAAAAGCAAAGAATGACTGGAGAGAATATTTAGACAGTAAAGCAGATGAGGCTGAATATGCCTATAATACAGGAAC
>NC_090740.1:100899982-100914982 GCF_036898095.1 Palaemon carinicauda | reverse complement strand
TAACAATAAGAAGAAACAAGCAAATGTCAATGCAGTTCAGAGTCCAAAAAAAACAAACACTTCTTCGAATATCGCTGAGCCTGGGTCGTCAAACCAAACCTCGCAAGGTCAGACTAATTTTCAGAATGCGCAGAGCAAAGCAAATACCACATAGTTAACTCCAGAGGGGAAGAGAGTGATGTTGGGTCAAGGTCATTCATGTCAACATCAATAGTATTGTATAATCAATTTAATATTTTATCAGATAATTGTGAGGCAATATATTTTCCTATGAAACACACGGCCGAATTAAGTAAAACAGTGCATGCTCCCATAGATTTGCAACCAATTCATACGATAATAAGCCAAAATGAGTTACGACCAACCTTATATGCTGTAAATTTAGAACACAAATCCTTTACGTTATTTTTTGACTCTGGTAGTCCACGTAATATCATGGATTTGAAGACACATCATTTGTTGTTTTCGAACTTTCCGATTGAAAAATCCGGAGTTAGACTCTCGGGTATAGGAAATAATGAATTAAATGTAATAGGCATAACTCATGTTCAATTCAAAGTCGGTAAACGCACGTTTGCCGATACATTTGTTGTTGTACAAAACATTGATATATATCCAGCTGTAATTATAGGATACCCATCTATGGGAAATCAAAACATTATCTTAGCCCCTGCCAAGCGCGGCGTGTATATCAAAGGGAAATTCTATAAGTCTTCTAATACCTTAAAATCAGTTTTGGATAAAAAGGAGACGACAAATGTAACCGTAACGTACGTTGAAGAACCAATAACTTGTCTCACTAATAAAGAAATAATATACGCGACCCAGCAGAATTCTCGTTCACCCGTAATATCATCTTGCATGCAATCTATCGAGCCAAACGTACCTTCGAATTTAATAGTGCAAATAAAGAAAACATTACCGGGATCTGAAATATTAATCCTTTCCGACACTTTGAAAACTAACGGATTGTCTGTCACACAAGCTATTTATACAGTAGGCTCACATCAACAATGTAATATTGAAGTCTGTAATCATTTAAATAACACTTTAGTAATTCACAAAAATCAACATATCTTGGATGTAGAAGTTTATAAACATCGTATTCTTACCGTTGCTGAAATCAATCATTCTCAATCAGTTGCGGATGAATCCCTTTTGCGATCTATTAAAAATGAAATCAATAAAGACATTCAAGATGAAGAAATTCCGCAGAAAATTTTTGGACTTTTAACTAAATATCATGATGTTTTTTCCATTACGGATGGATCCTTAGGAAAAACAGATGTGATCGAGCATCAAATAAGGTTAAAGGACAAGCAGAAAATTATCTATGTACCCTCGTACAGACTCCCTATGAAATTCCAGAATGAAATAAATGATGAAGTAGGTAAAATGCTATAAGAAGGAGTCATTAGGAAATCAGACAGCCCTTATAATTTTCCTTTAATAGTTGTACCGAAAAAAGATCGAACATGGCGTATCTGCGTCGACTTCCGTTGTCTAAACGAGGAGACGATCCCTGATCGATTCCCAGTGCCATGTACTGACGATATTTTGTCTTTGTTAGGTCAGAATAAATATTTTACCAGTTTGGACTTACTTAAAGGCTTTCACCAGATATCATTAGAAGAAGATAGTATCCCATACACAGCCTTCAGCACAGCCAGGGAACATTATGAATTTTTACGGATGCCTTTTGGTTTACGTTGTGCTCCTATAACATTTACAAGAATGATTAACATAGTGTTTGGAGACTTGTTAGGGGATATATTGCATGCCTATATGGATGATCTTGTAATCTTTCCCAACATCTTAGAAGAACATCTACGTAAGTTAGAACTAGTACTACAGAGATTAGGACAACATAACTTAAGGGTAAAGATTAGTAAGTGTGAATTTTTCAAAACAGAATTAATATATTTGGGTTTCATGATGTCAAGCCAAGGTCTTAAAGTAGTCCATGATAAGGTGTCGGCTATACGTAATTTTCCCATTCCTACTAATGTCAAGGGAATACCGCAATTTCTGGGTTGTAGTGGATATTACAGGCGTTTTACACGCAACTATTCAGTAATAGCCGCTCCTTTAACTGATCTTACGAAGAAGGGCGTAGATTTCATATGGTCTGAGCAACATCAACAGGCGTTTAATACCTTGAAAGATGAACTGTGTAGTTCTCCTATCTTAAAATTTCCTGACTTCGGTAAGGAATTCTTCATTGCAACAGACGCCTCAGACTTAGGAGTAGGAGGGGTATTGCTTCAGCAATATGATAAACAATTTTTCCCGATAGCTTTCTATTCTCGATAATTGAGAACTTCCGAAAGTAAGTATGCAGTAATAGACAAGGAAGGGCTAGCTATTGTTAATTCACTAGTGCATTTTAAGTTCATAATTTACGGTTATCCAGTTAATGTTCTTACTGACCATAAACCACTAACTGAGTTCTTTAAAGGCTTCAACCACAGCCCTAAACGAACTCGGTGGCATTTGATCATTCAAGATTTTGGCGCAAGAATCGGGTATTTACCTGGGAAAGCAAATATCATTGCGGATGCATTATCACGCAACCCCGTGTCATCTTGTACGGAGCCATTAGCTGAGTTAATAGATAGTCAACATCCATGCCCATTGTTAAAACGATATCTGAACAAGAAGATTTAGGCTGGAGCGCTGAATTGTTACAGACTGAGCAAAGAAAAGATCAGAAAATAGAAACAATTATAAATGCTTTGAAAGGCAATCACAAGGAAAAGGGATATATAAAGTATAAGCAGCAGAATTATATAATCAAAGATAATATTCTGTGTAGGACTGTGACAAGGAAAACCCGCAATACACCACATGTAACTAACGACCAGGTAGTAGTACCAATCTCACTTAATTCCACTGTCCTGAATTGGTTGCATTCAAATCCATTACATGGACACCCGGGGTTCTCATTAATGTCACAGAAAGCCAAATCATTGTTTTATTGGCATACGATGCTTAGAGATATAAAAAGACACATAGCTAATTGTCGCACATGTCAGGAAAACAAAGGGCATACGATAACACCTGTCAGCCTAGGGGCTTATCTCGTGCCCAATTAACCCTTTGAAAGAATACATTTAGATTTGTTAACAGGATTTTACGAGTCAGACAGAGGAAATAAGCACCTCTTAGTAATTATAGATGCTTTAACTCGATATACAGAACTAATAGCGCTTAAAACTAAAACTGCGATTGAATGCGCTAAGAAGTTTTACGAGTGTTACATTTGTGAACATGGAATTCCACACATGATAATCTCAGACTCGGGTGGTGAATTTAATAATCACTTTCTTACCTCATTGTGTGAATATCTTAGCATAAAGAAAATAAATACCATGATATATCACCCAGAGTCGAATGGGCTAGTGGAAAGAGCAAATAGAAAAATTTTAAATATATTAAGAGTAACACTAGGGGGATCAGACCCCAACTGGGATATTGCAATACCGGCGGCACTGAGTACTCTGAATCATTCATATCATATATCAATTAAAATGTCACCGCATGAAGCATTGTATGGTACCCCAGTTAGAACGCCTTTCCATGTATTAACGCCTGCAACTAATCTATCAAATCCTTTAAAAGAATGTATAAATGCAAGTATAAGTCGATATGATATCCTTTGAAAGAATTTAGAAGAATCACAAATCATAAGGAAAAGGAATCATGATAAAATAGCGAAGCCAACTAAAACATATACCGTGGGTGGTAACGTGTATATACCAATCAATGTGCGTAAAGGACTCAATTATAAACTAACACCTAAGTTTGAAGGCCCATTTAACATTTTGGAAACATTAACGGCCAATAGGTTTAGAGTTCAAAACGTATCCCAACCCACGGATGAGAGAATAGTACCATTGGCTCACATAAGAAATTAAAAAAAAAAAAAAAAAAAAAAAGAGAGGGAAAGAAGTGAGGAAAATTTTTTTTATTTTATGTGATTAAAAGTTTTCTTCTTAATACAGGAGTAATTACATATATTTTTCTCGTTACAGGTTTCCAAGATGAATATTTTGTTGTTGGGAGTGATATTGTTCGCTCAGACATTTTTCTCGTGTGGGATAAGCTCTAAAACTAAAAGTATAGATTTTAAATATGGCACTATAGTTGAAAGACAAGAAGACGTTTTTATTACATCGAGCAACGTAGTTGTAGAAGTGAATATGCAAGCAATTTTTCTTCCAGAGAATGATGTCACTAGCTTAAGAACTGCCATTTCAAGGTTTTCTGTCTCATTGGATGAGTTGCATAGAAGACATTTTCATTTGACTACAGAGAGTTTGCTTGGATCGACATTAAAAGTTGCAGAGATGCTATCTGATGACTTGAAAAATAAGACTTACGAGACAGGATCTTTGGCTTATGACCTTTTGATGTGGACTGTAGGACACGAACATAAAGAAAGACGAAATCCGTTTATTTATGCTACATTAAACATCTTTGGGTCTATTGCAAGTTTAGGTTTAGGAATTTCCAATCGTCTTAAGATTAGTAATCAAAATAAGAAAATTGAGTTCTTGACTCATGAAGATGAATTGATTATGTAAGAACTAAGGAATCAGTTAGCTTCGATCAATCAAATTATGGATTTAGTAAATGAACATTCAAATAATATCATTCAGATTATGGAAGTACAGGATTTGTTGGCAACGTTAACGTATTATGATTCAAAGATAGATCACATACATAACAGAATTGCATATTCCATTGAGAAATCCAAGGATTATGTAGAAGCTATCACGTTAGCAACTAAAGGTGTACTGTCGCCCCATTTGTTGCCTATAAATTACTTAAAGTTAATTCTGGAGAACAGAAGGGATAAACTAGGCTATGTTCCTTTGTTAGGCGAACGTAGGTTAGAATTTTATTACAGCCTAATTACAGTAAGCATTGATAATAACAAGATTAGGATTACAATTCCCTTTGATTCTTCTGATGCCTGGCAATCTTACAAGATATCACCATTTCCAACTTTCATAACGAATCACTCAAATCCAGTAATATCCAGTTTGACAGGACACGTATTGATTTCCCCAGACAAGGAAACATATACGGTCATTAAAGACTAGAATCAATTAACTCACTGTTCAGACGCAATGGATAGAAAATATGTACAGCTGACTCATTTGAATTCCATAAAAACTTAATGGATTCATGCGAGTTAGGTATAGTGCTAGACGGTGCTCTCTCCCATACAAGTGAAAAAAATTGTCTGGATAAGCTTTATCCCTTTGACAATAATGAGTTCAATTGCAGACTGAACAATGGCTCGTGGATACGATACGACAAGGACGGCTTCAATGTATCATGCCCTGACGGATCCACGTCATTCGCCCACATCTTTGTTGCAGCAGATGGTTGTATCGGGACTTCCCCTAATTCCATGGTGACCGGACTAAGGACACTCATCAGAGAACGAGCCTACTTCGCGAACTTCACGTGGACGTCTACAATGCCAGCACTGCCTCTCCCGTACAATCAACAGGTTGCCAAGCAGTTGATGAAATTGACCGAGATGGACCACCTGTCACCGACTTATAAGGAAATTCTTCACCCCATACTACTAGCAGGATTAGGCATTACGGTGATGATATTTATCGCCGTGAACATCCTTGTTTGGCGTAGGTTATGGTACAGTTGGAAGCTAAAACAGAATGTTTCGCCATGTCCAGACAAAACTCCTTATTTAATTCAGTTTAAAGCCGTTTGAAGTGGCCACCTCATTCGTTAAAGGAGTAAATGGCTCTGGAAAGTGTGTTTGTATGAAAAGCTGTTAGTACGCTAGTAATATGTAATTGAAGAAATTATCTACATTGCATTGTTAAAAATACATTTAAAAAACATTTAAAAAATATAATAATTTTTTCTCTTGGCATCAAATAGAATATATAAGCCGGAATGTTAAAAGAAAATAGAAAAAAAATAAATAAAATAAAAATAAAAATAACAGAATCTATGGGCATCTAATAAAATATATCAGCCCTATATATGTATATATATATATATATATATATATATATATATATATATATATATATATATATATATATATATATATATATATATATATATATATATATATATATATATATATATATGTGTGTGTGTGTGTGTGTGTGTACGAAACCGTGGTACGTGTACGTACCAGGAATTATTGTTTGTGAACTATAATTGAATCTTTACCAAGGTAACAAATATTTTTATTAGTTACCGTATTGTGTTAATCTATGTTTCTGACAAAGGTAACAATTATTCTTTAACAAGTTACCGAATCATATGTATATCAGTATTTTTTTTGGTACCATATAATCATTTGCTAGCAATGTACCATATATATGATCTGTATTTATCATGCTTTTTTTTCTTTGCTTTAGTAATATCTTTTCATATGCATTATTGTTATTATTTTTTGATGTGCCTATTTGGACATTCGTCCTCATTTGCTTATGGCTAAAGTTAAACAAAGAATAATACATATGTCCAGTCACACCTAGTAAACATGTTTTGGCTTGTTAAATTTTTTTGAAAAAATTGAGATAGCTGGCCGAGCTAATGTAATAAATGAAAAAGTTTGTTATTACATATTTAAAACACATGACGTAATATGTCATTTTGGATGAAGATGCTAGCGTGAGATTTGCTGTAGTCATATAAAATCATAAACAGGATGCACTTTGCAACCTCGGCAATGTAACATTTTTCTGAAACGTCAACACCAATGCATGGTGTGTGAAAGATTGTGTCGTCACCGGATGCAGATGTCTTCAAAGAGAGAATGTAAAAGTTTCCATATTGTGTTTAAATGCTATGACAACTAAGCATACGATATCTGTGATATCGATAATTTAAGCAGTTCATATCTATACTTCACCTGAATTGGTCATCCGACCAAACCAGCTCCACTCCTATGATGGAGAGGTTTAACTCTGTTGTTTTTAGAGAATAAATAATTTTTAAAGTTACTAAGATGAACTTCATTATCAAGACTTAACATCTTAAACAACACATACTCAATGTGTGCTTATAAAAGTAGCACACTAATATATATATATATATATATATATATATATATATATATATATATATATATATATATATATATAAATGTTTATATATACATATATATATATATATATATATATATATATATATATATATATATATATATATATATATATATATATATATATATATGTATATATGTAAATAGATATGCATATATAAATATATATGCATATATAAATATATATATATATATATATATATATATATATATATATATATATATATATATATAAATATATATATATATATATATATATATATATATATATATATATATATATATATATATATATATATATTAATATATGTATATATATATAAATATATATATACATACATATATATATATATATATATATATATATATATATATATATATATGTATATATATATATATATATATATATATATATATATATATATATATATATATATATATATATATATATATATATATATATTTATTTATTTAAGGTTCACAGTAGCTCGCATTGCTGTTCCCTTACTGCTACCTGCTGTAGTTAACTGACAACCAAGTACTTATATCACTGTTCAGATCAAGTGAATATTTGATCCTTCTAAAAGTCTTCCTGACCTGAAACCTATTCATGTCAGGGTTCCTTTCGTCATTGCTTAGTCATAGGCAGATATTGTAATAGAAGACTTTGATATGCACTCTCTGTGATCAAAGATTCTGTGCTCTATTAAATATCGAGTGACGACTTCGGTCGTCTTAGACCCGCTTTGGAAATATCTCCTTATTGAGTACTTGCTTAGAATCATCACCTATTTTCATTATGTGTAGTCGTTTCATTTCTCTAGCCCTTATATTAATATACATGGCTGATATAGATCACACGCACAAACGTAAGGAGAGAGAGAGAGAGAGAGAGAGAGAGAGAGAGAGAGAGAGAGAGAGAGAGAGAGAGAGAGAGTCATTAGTACCTTTAAAATATTTTAATCGTAATTTTATCATAATTTTATAAAAATAAAGAACCTTCCTGCATAAAACATTACTTTATTTTGCTGAAAATAATTTGTTGCTTATTTGAAGAATAATAGAAAACATTTCCTTCTAAGAAATAAGAGAGAAAATCTTCGCTCTTCCCTGATATTCAAACTTTGCAAAAGGTGTTAGAAGATAAACACTACCAAAATATTTACCTTCCTTTCTTGTTCTCTTATCAGATTGTTGATTTTTTCATTTTGTTGTTATTTTTAATTTTTAATCATTATTTCTGATTATAGCGAAAGTGGCATTCTATTTCTACATGGTAATTTGCACTTTCACCATAAGCTTTAGCTCGTTTTATATGTATACATTGTATAAGTTTCTATGTAGACTGCATCACTGGAATTATACTTCACATGTCAACTAGTTTTATGAGTATTTTTTCCCCAACTTATAGTCATGTTTGCAAGGCTCCTAGGAGTTCATCGTTATAGTTTCTAAAAATTACATCGAATGTACACCTAAAAGTCATACGATTTTTTTCGGCATTTCAATGACCGACGCTGCCTAAATATTGATCTCAGTCCCTCTGGTAGGGTGACAGGTTGCGAGTGAATATCTGCTTAGGTTAGCATGCCCGAATCGTGTCAGGAATCCGGGCTGATTAGTCTTATTTTCTGATAGCGTAGCTTTAAAATTTATAAATATGAACAAATATTCTGACATATATAACGTATCTGACTGATGCAAATATGTTACCCATTTTAAGAATTCCAGCGCTTAATTGGTACAAGACCCTGGAATATCCAGGAAATTTTATTATATTTTCAATGGCGAGAGAGAGAGAGAGAGAGAGAGAGAGAGAGAGAGAGAGAGAGAGAGAGAGAGAGAGAGAGAGAGAGAGAGAGAAACTAAGAATAAATAAATGAAAAAAATAACTATTCCATGAACTGTCGTGGAAAAATGGTTTTGGGCTCCATTTCACTCTTTTCGAATATCTTTATATCCTATTTCCTTTAATGGAACATTAACATAGATTTAAAGACCCTAAATTTCCAAATTAATTCCCCAAATATATCTATCTATATATCTATCCATCTATATACATATATATGTATATATATATATATATATATATATATATATATATATATATATATATATATATATATATATATATTCATATATATATATATATATATATATATATATATATATATATATATACATATATATATATATATATATATATATATATATATATATATATATATATATATATATATATATATATATATATATATATACGTATGTATATATATATATATATATATATATATATATATATATATATATATATATATATGTATATATATATATATATATATATATATATATATATATATATATATATACAATATATATATATATATATATATATATATATATATATATATATATATATATATATATATATATATATATCAATTAGAGAGTATTTCATTCGTCTTGTCTAGGGGTTCCATTTTCCCAGATAATATGACATCTTAATAAACAAGGCATAATAAACATGCAGATTAAGGCCAAAAGGAAATCCTCTGAGTCAAACGACCTTTTATGTTTTATCTATGATAAATCAGATTTTTATTATTTAGTCCTCTTTTTCTGCTGATTCCTTCCTACTCCATCAATGAGCATGAATAATGATTCACGAAAATATCTGCCTATTGGCATATTTGCATTGTTTATCAGAAGACGTTTTGATAGTTTGGAACGCGATTTATATAAACAGAAGTCTTCATTGAAAATCATTGGCCATGATATTATTTATTCTTTTTTTTTTCTTTTTTTGGTGATTTAATTGCTTGAAACCTTTTTGTAGTATTTGTATAAGCTTAATGTAATGACGTATATCTCTCAACATTTCGAAAGTATAGTGATAATAACAATATTGATAATATGAGCAATAGTACCTCGGCCAAAATCTGTACCATAATGATGATGATATCATTATAAAGCCAACTATATACCTTTTACAGTGCACTGAAGGCAGCGTTCCTCTAGCTCCTAACTGACCTTGTTTTATGTCCTTCTACTTGACCTTTGCGCTTTCTTCTTTTTTTCTTTCTTTCTTTCTCCATCATGGTGTGCAACATCTACAGTATTTTACTTCATTGCACCTGGGAGCTGAAATACTACAGAGTGATGCCTCTGTTGTATATAGCCCAATTTAGTTAGTCTAATCCAGTAAAATCATCCATACTCTATAGAAATGAAAGGCAAGACAACTACTAAGCATGCCATCAGAGGCAAAAAAGAATTCTGAACCTAACTGCCAATTACATTTAAGGTTTTACCTGGTGAAACCATTATCTTACATATCAGTAGATTTACCAAGAGGCCCATACACAGGAATATTTTGTTTGATTGTTTTTTTTTTTTTTTTTTTTTGTGGAAGAGACTTCGGGAAGCTTATTATGTTCCTACTACAGTAGAATCCCAACTGGAAAATGTAGACTGTTCATTGTCCCAAAATTCAAGAAGTTATCTGGGTATACAGACCTTCTAACCCAGTCACACAACTTGTAAGGAAACGAAAATGACCTCAGCTTTTCTGGTTCCATGTGCAGGTACTGGCTTCCATCAATGAGTAAAGAGGCTAGCATAGTAAATATGAGAGGGATTTATTTAGTGGCTGGGCTGCAGTTGAGCATATGGCCAAATCTTTTCACATTACATCTGGTACTGGTTCCGGCAGGTGGATTCTAAAGTGCTTTGCTGTAGGCCAAGATGCAGGGGATCATTGAGGAAGCTGATATATACCAGTGGCACCCAACCTTTGGTATGGTGCCGGCCACATCTGGTTATTATACATAAAATTGAGAGTAGCTTCCACCCCATATATATATATATATATATATATATATATATATATATATATATAAAGACGACTAAATGATAAAAATTTGATTTATCATCGATAAAATATAAAAGATCGTTTGACTCACAGGATTTCCTTTTGACCTTAATCTGCATGAGAGAGTTGGAAAACTAATTGAGTCTCTTCCTCTTTATACCATGTTTATTATGATGTCATATTATATGGGAAAATGGAACTTCTGGACAAGACGATTGAACTACTCTCTAATTGATATATATATATATATATATATATATATATATATATATATATATATATATATATATATATATATATATATATATATATATATTTATGGGATACGACCCTTTCGTCTGAAGCACTTTCGTCTAAAGCACTTTCGTCTAAAGGCACTTTGGTCTAATAGCACTTTAGTCTAAAAATACGTTAGTCTAAAAGCACTTTCGTCTAAAAGCACTTTGGTCTCAAAGCATATTCGGCTAAATATTTTTTTTGGAATTTCCTTTTACCTAACGACTAATTTGGTGTAAAGGAATTTCGGGTAATAACCATTCTTCCTCGTTAAGTTTTTTTGGTATAAATACTTTCTTGGTTATTTATTTTCAGCTCGAACCCCCAAAATGGAAACTACTATAAACTTCGTTAAAACCACACGAGGAAAAGATAAATTATGTTACAATGGTTATTATTACACGAGGAATAATGCAACCAAAACAGTTTCTTATTGGTGATGTGAAGATCGGATGTGTCCCGGTCGCCTTATTTTAAGTTGAAATCGTGAAGTTATGAAAACCTCAGATCATAACCACGCTGGTAGTGCTGAAACAAGTGTATGTGTTGCAAGCAAAAAACAAAATTACAGAAAAGGCTAGTACAACATCTGAAACGCCGGCAGCAATTATATCTGAAGTGATTAGTCAGGTTCCTGAATGTTCCCAGCCGCTGCTTCCTACCACTGCTTCTATGACTCGAATTGTTCGGAAATTAAGAAGTAAACAATTTCCCAAGCTTCCGACATCATTAGCCGATGTAGATGTGCAAGGTAGGTTTAGAATAACATTGGGAGAAGAAAACTGGCTGCTACATGATATTGGATCAGACGATGAGGATAGAGTTTTGATCTTTGCGGCCCCATCATCATTGCAAAAGTTGGGATCCTCAAAGCACTGGTTTGCTGATGGCACTTTTGAAACGTGTCCAAACATCTTTTATGAAATATATACAATTCATGCCGAATTACATCCACTTCTTTTTGCTTTACTACCAGGGAAATCGGAAGAAATTTATGTTAAGATGTTGAATTCACTTTTAGAAAATATGGAAGCACTCGGAATTGAAACTGACGTAACAGAAGTGAGCATTGACTTTGAACTTGCAGCTTGAAATGCATTTTTGCATGCTTTAGGTGATGTTAATGTACATTTTTGTCTTTTTCATTTTTGTCAAACGACGTGGAGAAAAATTCAGCAGTTGGGTCTTGTTACTCATTACAATAATGATACAGACTTTTCTTTATTTTGTCGGAAAGTTAATGCTCTGGGCTTTCTGCCTATTGATGATGTACCGAGAGGAATGCAATGTTTAAAACAAGAAGTACCAGAAAATGCATTGCTGTTTATTGAATACATAGACAATACTTTTGTAAACGGGACGCAAAGACGAAATGGAAGACGGTCCAAGCCATTATTTTCAGTACATGAATGGAATGTTTATGAACTTACACTCGCAGGTAACGCTCGTACGATAAATTCAGTTGAAGCATGGCATAGACGATTTGGTGTATTAGTTCGATCTCATTCAAATTTATATAATGTTCTGGATGCTCTAAGAAGAGAAGAACAAATCGTCAAAACAAGAATATCTCAACTTACCGTAGGAGCAAACCCAAAGAAACCAAATACCAAAGTAGTAAGAAGAGAGCAAAGAATTTACAATGTTGTTGCTGATTACCAGAATCGTTTATTGGAAGATTACCTCAAAAGCATTGCACATAATTTGAGTTCTTTTTAAATACTGTCTCTTATTTACATTTTTATAAATTTTTACTTATTTTTATTTCGCAATTTTTTGTATTGCATTATAAGTATTTTTAATTACTTTTTTATAATAGTTAAGATTTTATCTTTAACCAATTTTTTGTATTGCATTATTAGTATCTTTAATGACTTCTCTTGTAATAGTTAAGATTTTATCTTTAATCATATGAATTTATATCTTAATAAAACATTTTTATTACTTTTGACTTGTTATCATTTTACCTTTTTATGCATTTTATGTATTTTAGACCAAAGCGCTTTTAGACCAAAGTGCCTTTAGACCAAAAAGCTTTTAGACCAAAGTGCCTTTAGACCAAAGTCCTTTTAGACAAAAGTGCTCTAGGAGAAAGGGCTTTAGACGTAAGTGCTTTAGACGAAAAGTCATATATATATATATATATATATATATATATATATATATATATATATATATATATATATATATATATATATATATATATATATATATATATATATATATATATAGATGGATAGATATATAGATAGATAGATATATTTGGGGAACTAATTTGGAAATTTAAGGTCTTTAAATCTATGTTAATGTTAGATATCCTTTTATGGAAATAGGATATAGAGATATTCGAAAAGAGTGAATTGGAGCCCAAAACCATTTTTCCACGACAGTTCATGGAATAGTTATTTTTTTCATTTAGTTATTATTAGTTTCTCTCTCTCTCTCTCTCTCTCTCTCTCTCTCTCTCTCTCTCTCTCTCTCTCTCTCTCTCTCTCTCTCGCCATTGAAAATATAATAAAATTTCCTGGATATTCCAGGGTCTTGTACCAATTAAGCGCTGGAATTCTTAAAATGGGTGACAGATTTGCATCAGTCATATACGCTATATATGTCAAAATATTTTTTCATATTTATAAATTTCGAAGCTACGCTATCAAACAAGTTAAAGTTTAAACGGAATTATAAATACACATGTTTGTTATTATAAAATATGCTTATTCTAAAGAGACGGGACAGAAAGATTGATGAACAGCAGAGAAATGAACAAACAGGGTTTAGAAAAAGTAGAAGTTGCACAAGCCAAATTTTGATTTTGAGTCGTTGTACAGAAATGCATAGAATACAGAAATCCACCTTTGATGGCATTTGTGGACTATGATAAAGCCTTTGATTTTGTGCACCCTTCCAATTTCATGGATGGTCTTTCATTATCATGGAATTTCTCTTAAAGATGTAAATTTTATTAAGTCTGTTCATGAGTATAGCAAGTGCAAAGTTAAAATTAATGGGGTCTTTTCAAGGAATTTCCAGTGAATAGTCGAATACTCTAAGGGAATGTGTTGTCTCCTACGTTGTTTATCCTCATCTTGGATTTTGTAATGCATAGAACAGTCTGAGATGGTGGAGAAAGATTGGACTGGTGATAGAAATCTGGCAGATTTAGAGTATGCTGATGATACTGTACTTGTTAGCAAAACACCACAGGATTTGCAATGCTTGCTTGCCGGAATGCATGAAATATCCCATGACGTTGGGCTGAATATAAATAGAAGAAAGACGGAGATGATGAGAATGGAGTATCCAGTGGACAATGAAATATCATTGGAAGGAGAACTATGATCTCCAATACAGGGTCTTTAGAATTAGAGTTTTGTGGAAAAGTGGAAAAATGAAATTAGTCAATGGCAAGGTTACGTAAAATTTGGAAACCAATTCGCCAGAGATTACATGTAAAATCAAACTATTTATTAGTTTAGTGAGATTGGTGTTGCTCTATGGACACTAGTCATGGTATGACAATAAAAATAATCTCCAATAGATTTAGTAGATTTTCGAACAAAGACCTCAGAAGGCTAATGGGAGTTAAAAGGTAGGACAGGAATAAAAATGAAACTATAAGAGAGATTACTCTAGTGCTATATGTGAATGAGATCAAGATGAAGGGTAGATAGAGATAGTTTGGTCATGCTCTTCGCACTCCCCAACAGAGATTAGTTCATCAAACGTTCAGTTGGGCTCCACAAAGCGCTAG
>NC_090740.1:100882482-100894982 GCF_036898095.1 Palaemon carinicauda | reverse complement strand
AACTTCTATCTTTTCTAAATCCTGCCTGTTCATCTTTCAGCTTTTCATCAATGTTACTCTCCAGTCTCTTTAGAATAAGCGTACTATATATTTTCATAACAACTTGCATAAGTTTTATGTCTGTATTCATTGCAATTAGTCAGGTCTCCTTGTTTTGCAATTTTCACCAACACTCCTAACTCTCATTCATCAGGTACTGCCTCGTCATGTCACATTCTACAAAATAATCTTGTACGTAGTGTAGGAATCACTTCATTTTCTGCCCGTATCCTCTCGGCAGTTATTCCATGGTATTCCGGGGCTTTCCATAACTAGTTTTTTGAGGATAGCCTCGACTCAAATACACTGGACTCATTCCTGGGCACATGAAGGTCTTCTACAGCTTCAGGTATATCAATCAAATCATTCCCTTCATATCTTCTATTCATAACCTTACTAATATGTTCCAGCTAACGTTGGCCTTCTTCGTCTTCTATTGCTATAACAGAGCCATCTCTCTTTTTGGTGGGTATATTCTTGTCCATATTTGCCTCAGTCAAGATTTCATAAGCAATTCCATTAGCAATTTTTGTACCATAGCCAGTTTCTGAATTCAAAGTGTATTCAGCCTCATCTGCTTTACTGTCTAAATATTCTCTCCAGTCATTCCTTGCTTTTCTTTTAACCTCACTATCAATACTGGAATACTTAGCATGCTTTACCTTGTAATTTTCATTACTTTCTCTAAAACTTTCAACAATCAATTTATGTCTTTGTTCTCTTTTTATAGTATCCCAATAATCATTTGATATCCATGGCTTTCTCCTTGTAACTACTTGTCCGAGACTTCACTAACAACTGACTGATATATATTCTTAATACCACACGATTTTTCATTAATTGTCTATTTTTGTCTCTTAGAGTATCTGGGACTTTAAATGGATTCCTACATTCAATTACAAATGTTTTTCTGTGCTCTTCTTCTAAAAGCATAGTTGTATCAAACCTAGGTATTCCATCTATCTTTCTGTTGGCTGCTTTCAGTTTTAATTTCAGTGTGGCAATGAGAAGCTGGTGATCAATACCAATATCTGCACCATATAGCTTCTCACATTTCTCAGAGTCCTAATTTTCTCATTATTAATGATAGAGTGATGTATCTGATTTCTGTAATTGCCATATGGTGAAGTGTGTTTATACTTGTGGATGTTCTTGTGTTGAAAAGAGTACCTCCAATGACAATATTGTTTGCGGAACCAAACCTCATAAATGTTCTCCACTTTCATATTGTAACTTCGCGAAGACCCCCGAAACCCATCACATTCTCTATTCCTTGATTATTTCTTCCAACTGCAGCACTGAAATTGCCAATCACAATTTTTATATCACTCTCAGGGATCTTATCTATTACCCTATGCAGTTCTTCGTGGTATTCATCTTTCTTTTCTTCAGGGGAATCATTTATTGAGGCATAGCAAACTGTAATACTCATATTGCACTCTTTTGATTTGAGCTTTGCAAGTAACAATCTACTATCTACAGCTGTCCACTGGGTTAATGCCTTTGCTTTTCTTGGTGTCATCATCATTCCTAACCTTTCTCTTTTAACTCCATCCGAGCTTCCTAAGTATATATATATATATATATATATATATATATATATATATATATATATATATATATATTTATATATATATATATATATATATATATATATATATATTTATATATATATATATATATATATATATATATATATATATATATATATATAAATATATATATATATATATATATATATATATATATATATATATATAAATATATATATATATATATATATATATATATATATATATATGTATGTATATATATACATATATATATATATATATATATATATATATATATATAGTATACAGTATATATATACATATATATATATATATATATATATATATATATATATATATATATATATATATATATATATATATATGTATATATATATGTATATAGATATTTCCTTGGTCTAAAGTTTCCTTACCAATCCCCTTACACCGGGTTCCACTTAGTGCCAAGGTATCCAAACTATATTACATGAATTAACTCTCCACTTGCTGTAACTTCCCAATATAATTCATGGTTCTAACATTTTAATAACCTGGTTTCAATTTGTCTTAAGTATTTATAAACTGGGAGATTTTGAGCACCTTGCCACGCCTAGGACTGATGGGCATTCTGCCATCTTCTCTTTCAATGTCTGACTAATCCCATTGGGGATTCATTGGCTAAATATATCAAAGGATTGCTAGGGCCTATCTAACTAAGGCGGATACGAGAGAGAGAGAGAGAGAGAGAGAGAGAGAGAGAGAGAGAGAGAGAGAGAGAGAGAGAGGTTCTTTAACTGTCCTGCAACTCGTGCGGTCTCCCGGTAATATCATTACCTGTATATATCTACAAGTGATGTCACAAGTGATATATCTTATCAGAATAAGTGGCACCCCTTCTCTTTTTTTTTGAAGCCATTACAAGTCCTTAATGCGAATAGAGTTTTTCATGTTTCGGGAAACATTCCTTTGTGTAAGTGCCTTGGGGGTTAATGTTGTTACAGGTAATTCAATTAACACGGAACCAAAAATCCTCAATATTAAGAATATTCTGGAACAAGTAGATTTTATGATAATTCTCTCAGTTTATTTATAATTAGATTTTTGCTGTTCTGCTGTCAAAACTATTTATATAAACCCATTTAGCAAGATGGTCCTCATCTTAACATGCAGAATATCATTCCTCTGGAATGGTTCCTGATCCAGAAATACCTTATCAGTCCATGTCAACCACAATATTTAGAGTAATTTCATAAGTTTTCTATAAATCATTCCTTTATAATCAATTACAGTATATAGAGATTGTGAATTGGTTGTGGTGGCCTATTGGAAACATCCTTGTCAGGCCTTCTGCCTGACTGGGATTCGAAATTTGCTCAAGCTCGATAGTTTCTAATGGTGTTTAGAATCTCACCATCCTTGTGAGCTAAAGGGTTTAGGGGATATGCGAGGTATACCTGCTGTGTCATCAACAATTCTTGCGTAGCCTTCCCTGGTCCTAGCTTGGGTGGAGAGGCTGTTTGGACACTGATCATAAGGATTTTTTCTTGTCTAGGACATTGTTCTGCTAGCTAGGGCTATGTCACTATCCCTTGCCTCTGCCATTCAAGAGCTATGTTTACACTTTCAAAGCCATTATTTGTACGAACAATCATATCACAAACTTACAAATACTAGATAAAAATTAAGTAAAAATAAATATCACAAATCTAATAAATATAAAGAAAGAAAAAACTCGATAAAAATTATAAATTGAATATTGCGTTAGGAGAGAAATTAAGATTGAAGGACCAGAATTCAAGATTAATTTAGAGTAATTGCTCGACACGAATCTGACAGACAAGCTTCAGAGCATAATTACGAGACGCCTGTCGCCCCAGAAGAGAGACCCTAGTCATTTTACAAGAAACATCTGGTATTATTTTTGTAAATAATTCAGAAGATAGCATTGTAAGTCTAATCTAATTATGACGAACCAATACAAAGAATTCTCTAAGGTTTTACCAACATGTGCCTGGAAAATGGGAAGATTTATGACATAAGTTATAAAAAGAAACTGAAAAGAGATGAATAACCAAAAGGTAAAATGTAAATATATATGAATCACCATCTTTCCCCTCGTTCTCGGATAAACAGATGCATAAACTGTAAAATACACTATACTACAATGTCTCATGAATAGAGTTATAATATTTTCTTTCCAGTTCAAAGTCCCGGATTAGAGAAATCCAATAAAACTGGAAAGTTACACCGATCCCCCTAAAAAAAGTTAACATCAAATAAAAAAAAAATGTATATGGCTTAATTTAATATGAAAACACGTCTAAATGTAAAAAATTTATCATTAATCAAATGCTAAGTAACAAACTAAAAATTAGCTACGACGGTGGAGATGGGTTGATTTCAATTTTAAGTACAAAACACCTGAATTTGAGAGGTATGAGTACAGAAAAATTGTCATTGACTTTTATCTTTTTTTGTGGCCAAGTGGTTAAGTCACTGTCTATACAAGTTTGCCGGACCAGGGTTCGACTCCCGGCCGATCTCATATTCCTGAAGTCTGGATGAAAATAGACCCTCTCGGATATTAGAAGCAATCAGAGCGTGTTGTGGAGCGGTGACGTGGTGAGACTCCGCACTCCTTAGTACTTCCACCTATAAACTTTCCTTAATTCTTGCAAAAGCACCAGTTTTGAAAATATTAATCTTAAATAATACGTTATAATATTGGTAAATATATTAGTTATAATAGTTTCTTACAGAATATATGTATCAACTATGCTGTACCAGCTAGCATTTACGATGGTGCTTATCTTTATAAAAAGGTACTGAGAATCTGAGTGCGCAAGGCATATGGCACCATTGCTCAATGTAAACAAACTGCATGTGCTGTTCCTATTCTGTAACTTCTGTCGAATTGATTGAATATGTAGCCTTTCGTCCTCCTAGTCTGTTGTTTTCGTCGTGTCGTGTGTTACTTTTACTTGAGTCACTATGGGGTATACAACAAATCCCGAGTTGTTTGATGATGGTAGTGGCTTCCCCTCCATAGCAAGACGCTCAACTAGCAGGCCAAGGGGAGCTGCACCGCTGTGTAAAGGCCGTCATCCGACAGGTGCTCTGTCTTCACAACCTAAACGTCCTCATAATTTGGATCACGACATTTCCTGCAATGTGACCATTGGGAAATCTCATGGCACAAATCATTAAGTGAAAAATAGTTATATTTATGTATTTTTTTATTGGCATATGTTTGATTCAAATGGAGAATAGGAGACTTCCGAATTCATATTTCTCACATTTCACAGTAGTTTTTTATTATTGTTTAGGCAACGTATTAATTTTATGCATTTATTATAGCTCTTAAGACATGAATTATTCCATTTTTATTGTATCTGGTTGACAATGGAGTTGTGCAATTTGGAGACAATCAACTTTGGTATGATGTACAATGTGAGAAATCTTTTGTATATAATAAACATTTGTATAAAATAATCTTTTGTAAATAATTTGTTTTTTTTTTTCCTTACATTCTAAGCTATGCAGTTGATTTTGAAATTTACAACAAAATATCAGCAAAGGAAAGATTTTTGGTATCCAAGGCTGCACTGATAATATGTATAATATAAGCAAAGCAAAGATTTGTCATAGTTTAGGATATCTGCATAACAAAACTTGTGCATGGCCTTTGTTGTAATACACAGTGTAAATTTGTGCTTTTTATTACATATCTGTGCTATTGAAAAAAAGAAATCTGGTATATTTTTCTTTGACTAGAATATGAGTAGTTGAGTCATTATTTTTCAATGGGTGAAATATCACGTAACGAAACAGTTGATGACATAGGATCATAGGCCTTCTGGTGTGTTATATTGAGCAATTTTGCCAGCCATATGCCTTGCGTATCTCTACTTTTTTAATAATTATATTTACCAATATTATAACCTGTCACAAGATTCTGTTCTCAAAACTGGCGCTTCTGCTTGAATTATTATGTAATGAAGCGGCTGACTGCCATTGGCATGGCTTTCTGCATGTTTCATTGAGCATTGGTCCCATATGCCTTGCGTATCTCAGTAACTTATGTTGCATAAGCCCCAGCGTAGATATTAGCTGACTGGAACAGCATAGTTGATAAATATTTTCTCTCTACATCTATGATAAAAAAATTTACCAATATTAAACCTATTATATAAGATTAATATAACTGGTGCTTCTGCAAGAATTAAGAAAAGGCGCAAACGTATTAGGGTTGGAGGGCGGAGTCTCATGACGTCACCGCTACAAAACACGCTCTGATTGGTTCTATTTTGGAATTTTATGGACTTAACTTTCCGGATTACTCTTTTGTCTAAGAGCTCTCGGACATATTCTTCCAGAAAGGGGGTTGAGTGTTAGAAGAATTGAAGAAATAAAGGTGGAGGACTGCTCCAGCTCCAACCTAGTCCATTCTTTATTAGGCTGTGGGCCCAGGGATCGAAGGTCCAGCGATCCCTAAATAGCTCTAGTCTCCCTCATACTGGAAGTATCTCACTTCTGCTGTTGTGGATCTGAGGCCTTACCTCCTTGACCGCTTCCTCCCCTGGATCCCATTCATCTTGAAGGGCGTCTAGAAGAACCTCTGGCTGTTCCTCTAGGTTTCGAACGAAAGGAAGAAGTCTGCCTTTCGAAGGCTGGGTTACAAACTGGCGACTGTGTCGCCACTTGTTGAGGTACCAGCTAGTACGTAGTTGGAGATTGTGCCACTATCTGAGGCACCGTGGTCACAGGAAGTTATTGTTGTTGCTGTCGGTAAGGTTTAGCCAGCCGAGAGGATGGTCTAGGCCTTTTTGTCTTCTTCTTGGGTTAGGGACCCTCCTCTGGAGAAGAATTTCTCTTAAGATCTAAACCCCACTTTTTGAGAATGTTCCTATTTTCTGTGGTGGCCTTGTCTACTACGTCTTTAACCACTTCATTGGGAAAGAGGTCTTTACCCCAGATACGAGAGGATATCAGTCTCCTCGGTTTGTGCCTCACCGCAGACGAGGCGAACACGAACTCTCTACAGGTTCTCCTAGCTTTAATAAAGCTATAGAGATCCTTCGTAACTGTAGCCAGATGGGTTTTGGCCACTACCATGAACATGTCCTGGTTCTTGGGGTCACTTGCCATCGTTTCTAATGTTGTTTGCAACGACATCGATGGCGCAAGTCTTTCCTTCGTCTCTTGCTCTCTGCGCAAGAGAACCTCAGACAGTTTTGGAAGTTCCTCACCAAACTGACGTTCCGCAATATCAGCTTCCACCTTCCCGACTGAGAAGGTAAGGTGGACGTCCTTCCAGTCTTCTTGGTCCAAGGGCAAGGTCAGAGATAACGGCTTGCACTCCTCCAAGGGGGGCATGGTTTCCTTGCCTCCGCCGCCTTTAAGGCTGCCTTATATCCCTTTTCCATGAAGGGAAAGGCTCTGGTTGGAGAGGCCACAAAGGAGGGAAGTTTCTTACTCAAGGCTGGCACCTTTGAGTTCGTGAAGCCCCTCTCTTTCATGGAGCCCGCTAGTAACGCCTGTGCTTTACTATGGTCAAAAACTATGACCTACTTCGGCTCCGTCTCCTTCTTTGAGGCTGGCTCCTTCCTGAGACGGACATAGCAGTCCGGATAAGAATCTTTGTTGGGACAAAATTCTACTTCTTCCAGGGGAATTGCTCCCAACTTTTCTGATATCACAATCTTCCCGGTTGTCATTGGCATGTGTTCGGCATACCTCCAAGGATTGGTGTCCGAGCACAAAGGAAGATCCTTCACGTTGAGTCGCTTCTGTGGCCCACATGATGCTGCAAGTCTACGTATCTCCAATTTCATTGCAGCTTCCTTCTCATCATTCTTTCTTATAATTTGTTGGATCATCTCAACAATAGAAGAAAGAGTCCTTCCCACTTCATCTGGGATAGCAGATGATGTAGAGGTAACAGGTTCTGGGTCCGGAACCGATGTAACCAACACCTTGTCGATTTCTTCCTCTTCTACTTGAGGAGCCTGAGACAGCTCCCCCTCCTGACCTTCTCCTAGAAGGTCTTTCTCTGTAGAATCTGACACCTCCGACATCTTATCGTTCAATTGGATGTCTTGAAGGGTGGCCGAGACTTCAGAATCTACCGGATTCTGGGCAATTGGTATCTCCATCTGAGGCTGAGGAATGACTGCATCGGCCGATGCTTTAGGGACAAGGTATGCCCTCATCTTCTCATTTGGAAGGTAGGGGCCTGAGGTGTTTTTCTGAAAACCCCTCACCCAGGTTCGTAATTTTTCCCTGGCAGCATCCCAGGGAGATCAACTCTGGAGGCTGCGCATGCTGCGTGTCTCCTGCAAAACTGATGTCCACAGAAGTTCTTACTGCGGACATTGCAGAATACACTCCCGCACTTCGAAAGTGAAGGCTTTTCACTTATATTGAAACATGTAGCTTATACAGTAAAACTTTAAAAGAAAGAAGGAAAGGCACATACTTGTATTTCCTGCCCAGCCAATTGCTGTAACCTCCCAAAATATTAAAACTAAGGTTAATTCTATTCTTGAACACCTTATGTAATTTCCTAAACGGAAATTTAAGGTGTAGCTCACACCTTGAAATAAAGTTTTAATATACGGGATAGAATGAATACAGAAAGAATTCACTTTCTATATATTGTACGGTCTCAACATAAGGCTGTACAAGATAACATTAAGTATGTTGGAAGAACTTTAGTGTTATCACAATCTCTGTAGAGCAGTTTCTGCTAATGCAGTGTGTACTACACTACAAATATAGTAACTACTGTACATCGCATGCTGCTGTGCCGGCCAGCACGCGCCGGCACGTACCAGCTTGTGCCAGCACGTGCTGGCCGGCATTTACCCCCGTATAGTTCAAAGATACACTACCTTTAATTAATAGTCGGCAGGTCACTGGTTCACAAATGTGTGCAAGCCGGCAATGATTGCCGGCCGGCAGCTGAAAACACTAACATCCGGGTGCCAGCCACTAATCGTAGTAGCCAGCAGATTTCGGGCTGTGTTTCCACTGCCGGCAGGCAAAGGTAGCAATACCCATGTCTGCCGACAGTGGCTTAGAACCAGAGAACCTCCAACTGCCCGGCTGCAGCCGGTAGCCGAGGTAGGGGTACAAAACACTAGTAAGAGAAACAGTATGGATGTAAGGTTATAAGGCGGCGTTGCCATACAACCTTCCATCCAGAAAGAGTGAACTTATGGAAAGGGAGAATGTAGCAATCAGGCTTCCAAAGAATCCATAGCCTGCTGGACTCTACCAGCAGACATGGAAGGGAGCCCAAGGGAGGTCTGAGGTTGACTCTGCAAAGAACAATTGGTCTCTGCCGGCCGACACGTAATTGCCAGCCGGCAGAGAGCTGAGCCAGTCCTCCATTCTAACCTACACTAGGTACGGAAGTAGGACTGCGGCAAAAGATAATAAAAGAAAGAGAGGTGGGGAAGGGATAAGGGTCCTATAAACTTCGTTTTAGCAAGAGACACACTCAGCAGTTAGGGAAACTCATCCTAACCTAGAGTTGTCTATTAGGGAGACTGGCGATACTTGCTTTTCTCCTCCCAACCAGAACAAAGTTAGGTGAAGTTATTATCAAATGCTAAGCTACAACCCTAGTTGGAAAAGCAGAATGCTATATGTACAGGGCCTCCAATAGGGAAAATAGGCCAGTGAGGAAAGGAAACAAGGAAAAATTAAGTATTTTAAGTATAGTGACAACTTTAAAATAAATATTTCATATATAAATGATAAAAACTTCAGCCGTGAATTTGTATTTCATGTTATAAGAATATTTATCTAAGGATTCTGAACCACCTCTTGATTTCAGGAGAGACCTTCCAAATGATATTTAGAATTGGTTTCCTTTTTTAAGGATAATAGCAGTTACAATTACGCCACCTGTAGAAGCCCCGGAAATTGTTTATTAAACATGCATGAAAAAATACAGTATAGTCAACATCTCATATTTTCATTGCAAAAATAAATAATAATAATAATAAATAAACAAATAAATATAGAGAAACAGCTTTTTGTGTTAATTTCATGCATGTGGTAAATTTAGGAGTTTATTATTATTATTATTATTATTATTATTATTATTTATACAATTATTATTTCTATTATTATTGTTATCATTATTATTATTATTATTATTATTATTATTATTATTATTATTATTATTATTATTATTATTATTATTATTATGATTAAAATAGCAATATGTATGAAGAAACAGTGAATTGAAAAGAATAAGAATTTTCAAGGTCATTCCAATCAAATTAGAAATAAGCAACGAGAAATATATCTTTGTGGTGTTTAAACCCACTATTAAGCATAATGATAAAGAGATTTTATCTTTTCCCTTCTTCTGCCATTGTGGATGCAGTATCCAGAAGATCACTTTAGCCAATAGGTCGGCATCTGGCGAGGCCCGAGTTATTCGATACGGGGTCCATTATATTCGCTATTGCACGGCTCTTAAAACTTTGCCTGAAGAATACAAATATCACTTTAAGAGTTTGTTGTTTTGTTTTATTAAATATCGATAAACCACTGATATGAAAAGAAGAGTGGGAGTAAGTAGCAAACTGTAATTGATATATAAAAAAAAAGAAAAATTACACATCACTCGATATTTCATTCTTGTTCCTTATCTTAATTCATCCACCTTTTAACATTTATATTTTGGGAAATATCACATTATATTACGTCTTTTTTATAAATTTCTAGCGACCTTTGAGCAATAACAAATAATTACAAATAGTCTGGGAAGAGAAAAATATTAAATTTCTTAATCATAACCCCACAGATTGGAAGAGATCGTCTTTCATAATTTCACCGTAAGTCAATTTTATGAATCAGTTGGAGAAGCTGACGTCGTTGAGAAGAATGACAGGATATTGTGATAATCTAATGTATTATGGAACAGAGAATAGCAGTGGTAAATGGACGATGCCTTGGCTTATTCAGAGAGAGAGAGAGAGAGAGAGAGAGAGAGAGAGAGAGAGAGAGAGAGAGAGAGAGAGAGAGAGAGAGAGAGAGAGAGAGCATCCTGAACCAATACATAAATTCCTTTTCTTCGGAAAGGTAACTAATTATGTTAACATTTTGAAAATAAATTTCAGTCATAAAAACTTAGCCATTACAGACGTATTTTCTATGAGAGATCTGAAACCTAAAAGAAAATTGGTTGAAAGCAATTATTTTTTCTACCTCTAAAGATTTATAAACAATTAATTTAAATGTAATTAATTTCAGTTATGAAAAGTAAAAAAAAATATATATATCTGTTTTTACCACTGTGTGGATATGAATATGGCACAAATATCATAGACAAATGGAAACATCATGAGGCACTTTCAAAGATTGTGAAATCTCTTTAGGGACTTATATACTTCAAAGGGTTGAGTAAGCTAATGTGGTAACGTCACTGACTGGTGAACGCCAGACTGGGGTTCGAGTTCCACTCAAACTCGTTATTTTGCTTGGCCACTGCAATCGCTGCAACGTCACCAAACATGTTAGCTAAGGATGGCGGGTTTGCGGGAGCCTATAGGCTGATTTGCTGAGTCATCAGCAGCCATTGCCTAGCCCTCTTTCGTCTGAGCTTGTATGGAGAGGGGGTATGGGCTCTGGCCATATGTATATATGGTCAGCCTCTAGGTAATTGACCTTCTTGATAGGGCAATGTCACTATCCCTTGCCTCTTCCATTCATGAGTGGTCTTTAAAGCCTTTGAACATACTACATTGGGTCCTTAACAAGAAAGAAGGTGTTCGGATGAAACTTTATGACTGTAAGGACACGACTGCTTTGTGAAGATTGTTGGACGTAGTACGTCTCCAGACTCCGAAGGAACAGCAAACTTTCACAGCATCAATAACAAGAAAAATCTATTTAAAGTTTTGATGATGTTCAAAACTAAAATAAACATGATTTACATTTTCGGAAAAGGACGAAAACAGCAAATCGGCTGTTACTTTATTCCTATTTCAGGTGCGAAATAATGGATGAGAAATCTGCTTGAATCACTTGCTTTGACATTATAAGCAGTGACTTCAGTTCTAGATTTCATCGCTGCAATAGCAGCTCGGCTTGATATAAGGAAGGGAGTCCATTAGTGTATTACATCATCTAAGAATAAAGGTCCGTAGTCCTTCCCCTTTTGATAGGTCCTTCATATCATATGTCAAAATATTCTTAGATATTACTCTCCTCTTCTCTCACAACGCCACTGAATTATTCAATCTTTCCTTCAGCTGTAGTCGTCCATTCTTTATACATTGCAGAACCATCAAGAAATATAAGCTGAACTATCCTTTCTAAACCTTCACTAAGCCTTGCCTCCAGTTTGTTTTCAATATATCCAGAATTTTAACATTTTCAATGCATTTTAGACCTTGTAAACTATGTAATCATTTCATCTTTAAAAAGTTAAACTTTTTCTCTCATTCTTAAGTATTATCTACTTTTTTTCTTAAAAGAGATATTTCTCAAAAATCATTAATTAATTTCCATAATAGCTTCCATTGACAATTCAAGGGTATTCCAAAGCTTTTAAGATTTTTCTTTTATTTTACCATTATTTGTTACATTTAATCACAAATTCTAATGCGATGTGCAAACCTGCTTGATATTGTGGACATCTTCTGTATTTACGAAGTAACCTACATACCTCATTCCCTGATCATTTCCTTGTGAGTCCATTTACTATAGATAACCTTGATGAATGTTTTAGTTACTTGTTCATTTTTAATCTTTGGCAGTACCACTATTATTGCATATATCAAAGTAAGATATAACACTTTATCTGATCTGACACTTGAAACATATGTCTAATCAGGTCCACTGTTAGTTTCCTGAATGGCTTCAACATCATTGTCCTCTTTCCAA
>NC_090740.1:100862482-100874982 GCF_036898095.1 Palaemon carinicauda | reverse complement strand
ACAGAGGGATGTTTCTGTACTTGAAAACCCACATGATTCAGATAAAGTGTGCAATGAGAGAACTTTATCACAAGGTTCATTGCACAAGAAAGGACATGAAAAATCCCTTGAACTAGGGGGAAATATATAACACTAGAAAGAGAACTCTGCCTTTTAGCGATGACACTTTTAGCATTCGATGATATCTAGAGAGAGCGTTCTTTAGACATGTCCTTTCAGGAGGCTATGGTAAAATAGGTTCTATTGTAAGAAAATTCCTTCAGTAACAGTTGTTAAGAACAGTACTTGATTCAGAAGAAAGAGCCTGGATAGAAGACATTTCTAAATCCTAAGGAGCACTTGTTCATCCCTGTAATGAATATCTTAATAGACAATTAGAGGTTATTTGAGTGCCACCATGGAGAGACGGTGTTAAAGACTAGTAATGGAGCCATTAAGAAATTTTCGAGTGATGTTAAAAGTTTTGTTGATTTACCAGAAGAGGTAATAGGTGTGAACTCATATTTTAGAATTGGGTTCTAAACAGAACAGTTGAAAAATGTCAAAGTTTTAAGGTATTGGGAGTAAAATATGAAGGAACTTTGTATTATTAGATGTTAGTGTCCTTATTTTGTATATACAGTATATATTATCTCATATATACCTTACATACCAAGTTTTCAATAGCATTGTTTAATTTTCTTTTAAATTAATATCTGGTCTTATTAATTCACAAGCTGTAATGTTTAACTACTGATGATCGATTATTGTAAACAATTTTGATTAATTAATTTGAACTCGGTCATTTCTTTATGTTTGTAATAGAAATAAAAACACAATTTTAAGCCGTCATTCTAAATAAAAAACAATGAATAAAAATTATCTCTCTCTCTCTCTCTCTCTCTCTCTCTCTCTCTCTCTCTCTCTCTCACGCACCTGCACAAAGAAGTAAAGTAAAATTGAAGTACCGAAAAAGGATTGATATAATTTGTTTCAACTGGTAATGACTTTAAGGTTCTCTGATGAGCTGCCAAAAATTTAATCTCTTCACACATACTTGTGAGGCCAATAAATGCTGATACAGAGGGTGAAAAAAAGGATTTCCCAAGGAGGATTGGAAAAACTGGGTTGGTATGGAATTTACAATTTCGTAGGATCTTCTGATTACCTTGTGTCCTTCACTGACATGCTAGTCCGTCTTTTAGTAGACAAGGTAAAAGAAGCATCATCTACGAAAGCAAAGAAAACCAAATCTGTACGAAATGATATCATTTAATTACAGAGGAGAGGACAATAGAGAGTTGAGTATTTCCTTCCAATATAGGTTAATGGCTGCACGTACCCGAGATGCCGCCCAATGACGTCAGCTCTTGACCTCTGGTCGGTGCTTGACCAGAACTTACATATATAGACCTTGATGCCATTTCTGGATTCACTCTTTCTCGTTTACTTCCTTATTTCTTCTCTTTCTGTGGGTGTTTTTTCTTCTTTTTTTTTGAGGGGGGGGGGGGCATTTGTATCAGACGAGTCTTTAAGACGTTTGTAGAAACTAGGCTTCGGACTATCGATAACATTAATTACAAAATTAGCAACTATAACAATCATCTATGACCTGGTAACTATAATCAGTATGGTATTAAATGTTAGCATTGTTGAAATTATGATCATACAGTAAATCCATATATATCTACAAGCATATTAAAGTAATAACAGGATAACATCAGGTGTAGGGCAATTACGGGAAAAAAATAGGATAATCTTATATTGCTCCTGTTCCTGGAAATATTCATCATATACATTTTAATCGTATTTCTAGTTTAGTATGACCAAGGGATCATGCGGTCATAAGTTCACTTTATTCTACAAACGCATTTCGCTTTATTACTTCCCATATTTTTTTGTTTTAAAACCATGTGAATGTAATCAATAATAATAATAATAATAATAATAATAATAATAATAATAATAATAATAATAATAATAATAATAATAATAATAATAATAATAATAATAATAATAATCTAGATTAAACCAACACTACGATATAGCTAATGTACGATTTTTCGATAACTGTTTAGTGACGAATAATACTTTTTGGTAACAGTGCTTTTCCTCTCTGAAGATGAAACTGTATACACGCATCACTTACTGCCTTGCAAGCAAAGCCGATCCGTTGCAATGTCTCTTCTATTGACAAACAATTTTATAGGTAACGTTCAAAAGGTATTTCATATCACTTATGAAAAATTAATATTTGAAATACGTTTTCAACTAGGATCAAGATCTGTATGTTAATTAGATATTTACCTACAGAGATACTCTACATTTCTAGACTTTAAGATAACAACATATCCCTCTTCCAATATTTCATATATAATTCTTCATAGAATTATAATCGAAAAGGAATCTTTTGCAAGTTTCAGTAACTACTGAAAGAGATTAGTTTGCTAGATATGCCCTTATGCTCTAGTACTCCTTGTAGGGCTATCTATTTTGATACTTTTTACTCTACGAAACTTAAATAGCTATTCACATAATCATGTTGGAAAAAAATAGGGGAGGAATGATGTTTCCAAGAAAACCAAAATACTTTTATTTTGAGTTGCTAAAGTTAATTAACTTGTAATTATCGTTATTTGAATATAGTTAATAAAGTTGTTAATAAGAATTTCGCTGAATTTCAATTATAAATGAAACAAAGCTTATTGGTTTATTACCATATTTTGTGTGTAATTGTGAGTTTCTTTACTCCAAAGATATCTGGGAAAACACACACACACAAACATACACACACACACACACACACACACACACACACACATATATATATATATATATATATATATATATATATATATATATATATATATATATATATATATATATATATATATATATATATATATATATATATATATATATATATATATACACACACACATATATATATATATATATATATATATATATATATATATATATATATATACATATATATATATATACAGCATACTTAGCAAATAAATTTTCTTCTTCTTCTTCTTCTTCTTCTTCTTCTTCTTCTTCTTCTTCTTCTTCTTCTTCTTCTTTTTATTTTTATTATTATCATTATTATTATTATTACTTGCTAAGCTACAACCTCAGGTAAAAAGATGGATGCTATTACCCAGGGGGCCTCAATGGAGAAAATAGCCATACGAGGAAAGGAAATGAGGAACAAGGAAATGTTTTAAGAACAGTAATGACATCGAAATAAATATTTCCTTAATAAACTATAAAAACGTTAACAAAACAAGAGGAAGAGAAATAAGATAGAATAGTTTGCCCGAGTGTACCCTCAAGCAAGAGAACTTTAACCCAAGACAGTGGAAGACCATAGTACATAGGATGTGGCACTGCCCAAGACTAGATTTAGGATTGTCCTTCTCCTAGAGGATCTCCTTATAGACAGACGTAAAGTCAAATAAACTTTTGTTAAATTTTCCAGAATATTTTGCCAAGCTTTCGATTGAAAAGTTAGTAATCAGAAAATTGATGTGGCCTTGATGAAATAAAAACCTAAACTCATTACATGTAATTTAAGTGAAATTAAGGGTAATTTATTCGAAAACATCCTATTGTCTTTTAATGTCAACTTTGAAAAAATTGGTTCTTGACGAAAAAACTACAATTTCTGATCAAGTAGAAGCCTTCTTGCATGTAACAAGGGTTCACCAGTTACATTTATCTGAAATCGTCGGAAACAAAACTTTCACGAAATAATAAAAAAAAGTGTTTTACGTACTCTAGAAAGGTACAAGTAAAGTTATAATCAAAAGAACACCGACACTCGGGGGAAATCTATCGTCAGATGTCTCTAGTGTTCCCATGGCAAAACAGACAAAGAGTTACTCTTCTTAAAACTTCTACGAAATGGGATGTGCATATAATAACCTTAGTGAATCAAAAACAGTAAAGGGCCGTCTTTGTTAGAAAGGCATAAAACTGTTGCAGATTGAGTTGCCATATTTCAATTCTGTATAATCGTTAGACATCTCGACTATCCACTTGAAATACAAAACACACATCCATACCCCCCTACACACCCACGCACACACTTATAGATATACGAGTATATATATATATATATATATATATATATATATATATATATATATATATATATATAATTATATATATATATATATATATATATATATATATATATATATATATATATATATATATATATATATATATGTATATATATCATCATCATTTTCCAATTACTACTTTCTCTTAAGAGGGTCCGAGTAGACACTTTCCAGGGAAGGGTCAGGTGGGTGCACCTCACCCCCTTCCCTGGCCCTTCCGACACTGTGGGAACAGGAAAGTCATTTCTGTTTAAGGGGTTATGGAGACAGGTTAATTGTTTAATCTTGGTGCAGCCGATAACTTGATAACCGTTAATGTTCTATCAAATTCGGCTAACCTAAGTAATTATCAGTTGATTTGTAAAAGATAACTCCAGTAAAATAAAGTAGCTGCTGTTGTTGGAGGGTTGATAAGTAACGAAATTCAAGTATTAAATTTGCATAACAGATAATGGATAATGGATGCAATAGATACTGATGACTGCATTTCGTATCGAAAATAAGTTATATTGAGGTAAATGAGGATGCTATTAAATTCCGGCAAAAGTTTTCAGAAGCTTGTTTTATTTACAAATCATATGAATAAAAAAAAATCATGTTTAATTGTAAAACGACGAGATTTTCCGAAATTTTGTCATGAAACCATGATATAGTTATTTTCCCAAAATGTATATGCTACCCGAAAAAATACAAGTGGATATGGCATAAGAACAAAATGATTCCCCGTGATATTACCCAGATTGTAGGTTATTAATGATTATGTATTTACAAGTAGCTTTATCTTGAAAAATTAAAAAGCTTGGAGATCAAACTAACTTCTTACCAGTTTCAGGCACAAAGGTCTTAAAATCTTGATTCAAATAGGTTCAACTCTCTATGATAAAGTCTCTATTTACAGTGATCAAGTGCCCGAATTAGCAGAGCTATATGGGGCTGGATGTGGCTATTTTGACCGAGTAAATTAATCAAGGTAGATGGATGCTTAACCAGAGAAAAATACATTACTATCCGTGAAGCTCTAGTTCTGATTTTTCGAGCAATAGCCATCCATACCAGCTCCTCAGCCTATCAGGGTAACAGATAAACCATGATTTTTTACAGCTGATGCCGTAAGCGGGGAAAGGTAATAAACGAATATTAAAATATCTCTGAGATGAATGTTTGATATTCCTTTTAATCCCTAAATCATACAGCTGAAGAGCGATACCACTGGATTCCTAAATATTTTTCTCACTTTTTAGATTTTATTTTCTTAGCTTCTTCCTCTATCCCCTGACATGTTGTGTTAGGTCTTTATTCTTTAGCATTTGTGCTCCTTTCTTTCATTCTTTGGGTCTATTCTTTAAATTTATTTTCCTCTGTTTCATTATTTTCTATCAATCTTTATTCATTTATTTATTAAACATTCTCATTATCTTTGAGATGAATGCCCTTCCGTCTCGAAGCTCGTCGAAGGCCATCCAGCTAAGTTCCTAGCCTCTCATTATCCCTCCAGAAAAGAAATCTCTCCAGAGCGGCATCATGAAACACCTTCACTTAACCATTTCAACCTGGATCTATTTGATATATGTGTGAAGCCCAGACAAGATATTCATTAGCTGGATTCAGGAATAAGGAATTTGTAGCACTAAATTTCATTTTCCTCTATCCTTTTTTTTCTTTAAATCTCCACCAAACTAAATAACTTGCATTGTGAAGCATGCTTCCAAGAATAAGTGATGTCACTCAGATTATTTTTTTTTTTTTAAATACATATCTCATTCCTTTATTATTATCCCAGTTAGCGAAAATATCTTCGTTGATTTAAATGTAATCGGGTAAATTCTCCTACAGAGCATTTTAGTTATATAGAATATAAAATATAATGATCTAAGTATATCGAGCCAGACAAATGTTGTTATACGGACCCTTTACGAAGCAAATCTTCTAAACGCCTACAAGACGACTCACTAACTACAGCTATTTTTTTCCCCAAAATCCCGCATCATTTCATTAAGCATGTAAATCTACCAAAATAATCTCGTTATATACAAGATCTTTCTTTAGACTTTAGTTATATATACCCTGTAAGAACTATCTCCAATTTTGCCATACGGCCTCGATAATTATCAAGCGAATAAAGCTCTTGCGGTAAAGATTGAATTACCAATGTATTACTGTATATATTTTAAATTCTAGTTTTAATGCTAACCAGTGTAAGCCAAGATCAAAGACGGTAAGAAAGCAAAGCTCAACGAAAGGGAATATAGAAAAAAAATTGATGAATGAAGGGCAAATGACTAAGTCTAAAGACTGACACCGTGCATCCCCTTGCATCTGAATAATTTAAGATATATTTTACAGGAAAGTATCCTTTCGTATTACGAAATGTCGCAGTCTATGGATATATAAAAGCTGAAAAAGGTTTCAACAGTAAATCTAGCTTCTGAAAAATAACGATAAGTTTTTGGAGGCAAAATAATATCCTTTCTATTGGAATCATAGTATAATAATGGTAAACAAAATTTTGTTATGCACTAAGGTCTACAAAGGAGATCAAGTGCTGGTAGATTACCGGTACTTAATAAACTAGAGTAAGCTCAAGGAGTTTGATCTCTCTCTCTCTCTCTCTCTCTCTCTCTCTCTCTCTCTCTCTCTCTCTCTCTCTCTCTCTCTCTCTCTCTCAATGAATTTTCTTCAGGTGGGGTAAAACTCATTTATGGTGTTTTTTCATTAATATTTTACCGCATCAAACCATGATTGAGACTACACTTTTTTTTTTCTGTCAGTAACTTGAAAAAGACCTGATGAAATAATCTAATGTGAATTATAACGGAAGGAATTGTTTAAGTACGACACTCAAATTTTTCCTCATGATTTGGTGGGTTCATTATATATATATATATATATATATATATATATATATATATATATATATATATATATATATATATATATATATATATATATATAAATAAATGTATGTATATATATATATATATATATATATATATATATATATATATATATATATATATATATATATATATATATATATATATATATATATATATATATATGTATATATTTACAAGTGTGTGTGTGTGCATTCGTATTCTTTTTTATAGTGGATATTCGAGACGTCAATTGATAGCAGAATGAAATATGGCAACTTGATTTATAACATTTTTATGTTTTCACTGACAAAAACAGCCCTTTACTGTTTTTGACTCGCTAAGGTTGCAGTATGCTCCGCCCATTTCGAACAAGTTGTAAGGAGGACAACTTCTTGTCTTTTTTGTCATGGGAACACTAGAGAAATCTGACCAAAGACTTCCCCGGATGGTCGGCGTTCTTTTTATTCTAATTTTACCTTATAAGTAAACTCTGCTCTCATTTATTTCTTGAATATTCTTTTCCTTATATAAACTTTGACGCAAATACCGATAGATAAAGATGTAAAAAAAAATCATAAGCTCTAAATCTGACGTTAAATACCCTTGGACTTTTTCTTGTCATCCCAGAAATTAAATATGAAAGTATGGACTTTTCATTTTATTTTCTAGACATATAAGTCGAGTCACACAATTACTTCACTGGAAAGTTTTTACCAGAACTCTCTCTCTCTCTCTCTCTCTCTCTCTCTCTCTCTCTCTCTCTCTCTCTCTCTCTCTCTCTCTCCTCTCTCTCTCTCTCTTGACGGCCTTGCCTTCATGAGGAAACCAAGTCCTGGAACTCTCCACCCATATCAACTATCAAAGGATGATTTATTTACTCTGCAAATTTGTGTAAAAACGAATTCCTGGCATCAAATGGCAGACACTAACAGTCGCTAAACAAACGTTAGTACCATTTGACATCTCATCAACAGGATTGTTAAGAAGAAACTCCCACCCAAGTGTTTTCCACCATAGCCCTGCTCTGGACGCTCAGGGCACTATTAACGAGTGGTCAACGAAGTACATTAAGCATCAACCTTTCAGCCCAAAACGATATTCTCAGTCCACCCAGGAATACTACCTTGCCCTCCGTCTCAGAATCAACTTACTGAGCACCAATGAAGACGACGATGTACCTATAACTATGGAAGAATTATGACCTGCCTTGGCAAGGAGTAAGAAATAAACGCCTGGTGAAGATGGCATCACCTACGCAACCCTCTGCACACTTATAAAGGTACCTGGAAATCCTCTTCTCCAGCACTACAACTCATTCCTCTGCCAAGGATATGTACCACAACCAAGGACTCATAGTACAATTGTGCCCAGTCCTAAGTCCAGCATTGACAAATTCCGACTCAAGTCACTCACCTACTGTTTCTTCAAAGCATTCTACTTTCACGTCTTGCGTTCCAGCTCTAAGAAAAGCTTTTGCCCAGATTATACGACTTCTAATCCCTATGTGTGTGTAAATAATTTTCCTTATGTTTGTGAAATTAATTTTCTCCTTAACGAAGTTTCAACATCCATACATAGTTGAAAGAAAATTCTAATACACATAAAAATCTTCAGGAGCTATTCAGCGAAGCGCATCACAGGAAATGTACTTGTAATTACATGATAAACAGGGTATTGGTAGGTTTGAGAGAAATGACTTTGACAGCTCACTTCCTGCGTATTGTGTAAATGTCAACAAAACCGTGAGCTAATTGATATATATATATATATATATATATATATATATATATATATATATATATATATATATATATATATATATATATATATATATATATATATATATATATATATATATATATATATATATGTTTGTGTGTGTGTTTGTGTGTGTAGGTGTGTGTTTGTTTCCATATTTATGTGCAGGTATTTCATTATCTTTATGTCTTACTTTTGCTAATAAGCATAACATATTTTTATTTAGACACTAAATGTCTTTCGCTACTCCCGTGACTCATCGTGTGCCCAGAACAAAACTTTTCCGCTGCAAAGCCTTAATCTTTCAAATCTCCAGATATGAAAAAAAAAAATATACCTCCATCTTTGGTTTACTTTCTCACATCCACAAAGAAAACGCATAAAATATAAAGTAAAATCTCTCTCTCTCTCTCTCTCTCTCTCTCTCTCTCTCTCTCTCTCTCTCTCTCTCTCTCTCTCTCTCTCTCTCTCTCTCTCTCTCAGTCATCTGACATAGCAATGGTTGTCTACAAGCCCTGTGCCTTGTTATGTTACAAATCTTTTTGAATTATCAAGTTAGTAGTGGAATGCTCCACTTAAAGCAGCTTATGTGGTATTGATGCACACTCAGAGAAAGAAAACAAAAAATTATATCTCCTTGACAAAAGGCGATTTACAATCACTTATGTAAATATTCGCCAGACAAAGTTAATTTTCTATTTGTTTTTGCAATCCATGATCTCAGTTCTTAGAACACATTTCATGATATATCTTATTTTTCTTTTATTCCGATTTGTTCATTTCAATTGCACGTAAAAGATTGTATTCATGGGCACAACAATTGTATATGTGTATACGTGTTTTCTTCTTATGAGAGAGAGAGAGAGAGAGAGAGAGAGAGAGAGTATATTCTCAATTATTTGCAGTCCCTGATAAAATCTATGAAGACCAATCAATTCGTGAAAGCAGATAAATGAAACGTGATTCATATGTCATATTTATTCACTAGAAAATTCCGTCTAATTTAAAAGAAAAAAAAAGAAAGTTTTGATGCAATCAATCATTACTGATGTGCGACTACCAACCCAACCAATTTCTCTTGTAGGGAGGCAGATATTGCTGCTATTATATATATGTTATGATATAATAAGGGATTCTAAAAATTAATTAATCATTGATAAATTAGTTCAAATGAAGCTATTCAAGAAAATTAATGGGTATTTCGTTTCCATTGTTTTCTCTTGGTTTTGTTTATTTGTGTCAACAGGAGTTCTCTCTCTCTCTCTCTCTCTCTCTCTCTCTCTCTCTCTCTCTCTCTCTCACTCTCTCTCTCTCTCTCTCTCTCTCTCTCTCTCTCTCTCTCTCTTACCACTAAGGAAATGTATATATTGGTGTCATTCTACAACTTTTATTTCCTTATCTAAATGACTATAGTAAAATTTCGTACTAATGATTATAAAATTTATTATACTTCATGTGGATTAACATAAGCTTTTTCGGAATCATAGAGTAACTTCTCTAAACAAGAAGCATATGACAACATTTTATATGAAATATTAAGACTTAGATTTAAGGACATATAATCAACTCGAAGGTATGCAATTTCATGCATTCATATCGAGCTGAGCTCATATTTTTTTTCTAATTTCTTGCATGACCATAGTTAATGTTCTTTTATCTCCCTAAACAAATCGTCTGTTGCTAACCAGTGAGAGAGAAAAAAAATACACAAAAAGGAAATAAAGATAAAATTAGTTCAGGATCATTAATACTAAAATGGGAAATTCCAGGCGAGGTCATGAAAGGCTCCGTGAAGTAGCTCAGCTTTGCCTTTCAGAGGAGTTGAGTCAAGGGCCAGTGCACCTGCCACCCGTTGAGATAGTACCACTAGAGGGGAATTAGTCAGTTCAGCTCCACTGTTACAGCGCCGACGATTCAGCGCCATAGTTTCAGCACCACAAAAGTTCAGAGTGAAATATCTCAGGGCCAGACTATTCAGAGCCGCTAACTGATTTTTTTCGTTTTTATTACATTATAATTTCTGAAAAACTTTGTCATTCAATCAATGGTTGTTTATGGTTGTTTCACCGTTTTCAGATGATAGTTGATTTGCTTTTGTTGGATATTTTTTTTCTTTCTTTCAATTCCAAATTGCTAGTTTGTGTTCAGATTATGTAGTTACAATACCTTAAGAAAATTATAAACCCATGGCTGATTCCGTAAAAATCAAGAGAGGCAGAGAGAAGTTCTGTCATGACAGTTATATTTATCGTTTCGACAAACCCAGCAAAACTCAAGATCTAGTTAAGTTTTGGCGATGCCATAAAGATGGTCGATGTACAGTAAGGCACGCATTCACACGTTAGAAAGAAAGGTGATCAAAACGATTAACGAACATACGCATCCCCCTTCTGCAGTTGCCATCGAAGTGGAAAATGTCATAACTGATGCTAGAGACCGGGTTGAAATGACTTGTGAGCCGCTAAGTACAGTTATCAATAAGTGCATTGAAAAAAAAATGTCGTGGGAGGTATGACACAGTTACCAAACAGGCAAGCAATGCGTAATCAATTGTGATTTTGAGCGGGCTGCTTTTACAGCCATGAAATCAGTGGATGCCTTTTTCCTCTTTCTCAAAATCTACTAAAGCAGCTAAGTGGCTTTGATCTCAGGAATTCATACTGCACTAATCATGATTTTGCATTGCATGCGAAAATGATAACTGCTCTATGATTTGTGCCAGTTGAAGACCTAGATACGTAGATTCATTGGTAGGTAATTTACCAGAGGAGTTAATTCCCGTTTGAAACTGGTTTGAAGACAATTATATTGGTCATCCTCATCGGTGTGGAGCAGGCAGATAAAATCCTTTATTTCCGACAATAAAAGAACATTAGATGGAGAAGACAGAACAAATAACTATGCTGAGGCGGCCAATAGGGGATTGAAAAGTGAACTCGGAATGTAACACCCGACCATTTGGAAATTGATTGATATCCTAAGGCTAGTTGAAAAGGGTAGAGACGAGTACTTCGAGAAACATGCATGCGGCCATGAATCACAATTGAAACTACTGAGATACAGAAAAGCAGATGGGAGAATTTTAAAGATAGTTTCCGAGTATGGCATGAGAAATGAAATTTAGTACCTTCGTTTAATAGGACACCATTTAATGAATTGAAATAGTTTTTTGATATTATATTTTTTTTATTTATATTTATTTAATTATCTTTTATTGCCTATGATGTATTGTAATATGAATTATAAATTATTCTATTGTCCAATAAAAAGTTGATTGTGTCTTGTATATTAAAGAAAACCACATATCTTTCAGTTAATTTAAATTCATATGGATTTACTTAGATATTTTTATTAAGTTAAAAAAATATTAGCAATAGTGCCATATTTTGGCAAACCCTTCCCGCAAGTAGGGGTGTGGGAAAATATATGACAAGCCTGTATCTTTCTGGCGCTGAAACGTCTGGAACTGAATTATCTAGCGCTGAATTTTCTGGTGCTGAAACGGCGGTGCTGAATCGTCGACGTTGAAACTGTGGCGCTGAATAGTACCGTACCCCCGCGAGAGAGTTATTGGGTCCTTTGACTTTTCAGACAGTACTCCATTGGATCCGTCTCTCTGGTTACGCTCATTTTGTCTTTGCTTACACATACACCGTATAGTGTGGCCTATTATTTCCACATTTTTTCTGTCCTCACACACCTGACAACACTGGGAATACGAAAATTTATTCTTTGCACAACGTGTTAACCTCTG
>NC_090740.1:100854982-100857482 GCF_036898095.1 Palaemon carinicauda | reverse complement strand
AACCACCAGAAGAATCAATTTTACCATTAACATCTTTCCTAACAAACTATGCTATAGAATAAACAGATTATGAACATCTATGAATCATATTCATTACCTAAGAACAGGTTGTAGTCTCTGTTTTTTATCTATTTTTCTATCTTCTGTGACCAAATAATAGATGATGATAGTGTTAAGAGAGAAAATAGGAAACAAAAATAACGTTTGAATATCATATCTTGGCGATAACAAAAAGAAGAAAAACTTTATTTTCAAAACTTTTTGCCATCATTTTTTCTGAGCAGATAAAACGAGGCAAAAAGCCCCTTACTCGAAAGATGGTGAAGAATGTAAGGCTTGGGCCCTGCTTTGATTAAATTCCATGAAAAAGTCTTTGAAACTTTGAATACCAACCAACAAGATATCCTCGGTAACTTCTTAAGCTTTATATAACATTTTAAGAAATCAGATCTTCACGAAGGAAAGAATTTCAAGAAAGCTTCATATACAATACTTTTTTTTTTCTTCATTTTTTATAATAATAATAATAATAATAATAATAATAATAATAATAATAATAATAATAACTAGACTGCGACTGGCTAAAACAAGTGGCGGAGGATTCCCCTGCAAAATCAGGTGTGGAAATGCTTTTTTAATCAGTAAAAGATATTGTGTAAAGGTTTATTGGCCTAATGACCCCTTAACTAAATTTTGAGTTATGCTAACAAACTATTCTTAAGCATTTTAATCTGTATAATAGCAGGTATATGGAGGTAAAACAGGCAAAAAAGACAAATATAGAGAAATTGATCTTTGAGCTTGAAGACAATGGGCACTTACAAGGTCATGTGAGAGTCACGGGTTAAATATGACCCCATATTCTGAAAGAGCATGTGCGAATGGAACGTGGGGATTGGGGAGGGGGGGGAGGGGGGTGTTGACAACAAAACATCACTTTTAGCCCACGTCAAATTGTTTTCCATGAAATAGCCATATGACCTTGAAAATTAGTCAAGGTCAAAATGAGAGTCAAGGTCAAATTTGACATTTGATTTGGAGGTTTTATGCATATGTTTTGGGGTAGTTTACTATAGCATGCTATGACCAAAAAACCAGTATTTCATGGAGAAATTGCCAAAGTCACGATTTCTGCAATGTCAAAAATAGTAAAAAATATATATTAAAAAAAGTATTTAAGCAGTCACTACAAAAGTTAAGCTAGCCTTAGATAAATATATAGGGCATCATATGCCACTAAGATCAGGGCTCTGGGCCTTCCGGTTTTTGAGATCTCGGAAACAAACCTGTTTTGACCCAATTTGGCCATTAGTGACATTGACCTTGACCTACTTGCATTAAAGTAGGGCAATATCTGGGGATTTACCTCTGTATCATTGTCCATAAGGCCCTTAGCCATACAGCTTATACTTTAGGCCTAATATCAATTTCAAATTTTACAAATTTTGCCTTTAAAAGCCCTTGTGACCTTGAAAAGTAGGTCAAGGTCACTTAGACTGGGTCTATTGCATATTCTTACCATAGGCTACCTAAGATAATAATTTCAGATTTCTTGCGAAAAAAACGTGCGGAAAGAATAATAATGATAATAATAATAATAATGATAATAATAATAATAATAATAATAATAATAATAATAATAATAATAATAATACCAAAGTCTTCCCCTAAAAGGGAATCCTAACTAGACTGCGACTGGCTAAAGCCAGTGGCGGAGGATTCCCTGAAAAATAGGTGTGGATATGCTTTGTCAATCAGTATAAGATATTAGCCTACGTCAAATTTTTTCCATGAAATAGCCATATGACCTTGAAAATGAGGGTCAAGGTCAAAATGAGGGTCTAAGTCAAAATTCCCTAAAAGGGAATCCTAACTAGACTGCGACTGGCTAAAGCCAGTGGTGGAGGATTCCCTGAAAAATAGGTGTGGATATGCTTTGTCAATCAGTATAAGATATTAGCCTACGTCAAATTTTTTTCCATGAAATAGCCATATGACCTTGAAAATGAGGGGTCAAGGTCAAAATGAGGGTCAAAGTCAAATTTGACATTTGATTTTTAGGTTTTATGAATATGTTTGGGGTACTTTACTATAGCATGCTATGACTAAAAACCAGTATTTCATGGAGAAATTGCCAAATTTACGATTTCTGTAATGTCAAAAATAGTAAAAAGTCTATATTAAAAAAAGTAATTAAGCAGTCGCTACATAAGTTAAGCTAACCTTAAATAAATATATAGGGCATCATATCCCACTAAGATCAGGGCTCTGGGCCTTCCGGTTTTTTGAGATCTCGGAAACAAACTTGTTTTGACCCGGTTTGGCCATTAGCGACCTTGACCTTGACCTACTTGCATTAAAGTACGGCAATATCTGGGGATTTACCTCTGTATCACTGTCCATAAGGCCCTTAGCCATACAGCTTATACTTTAGGCCTAATGTAAATTTCAAATTTTACAAATTTTGCCTTTAAAAGCCCCTGTGACTTGAAAAGTAGGT
>NC_090740.1:100844441-100854482 GCF_036898095.1 Palaemon carinicauda | reverse complement strand
CGCATCGTCCCATTTACACCGTCATTTTCTTTACCATAATATATCAGCTTATCACGATCTCCTGTCACCCACCTCGACGACGTCAGCTACTCCAACTCATTCATTGAATTGTCTTTCGGCGAAATTATGGATGATGATCTCTTCCTATCTTTGTGGTTAGATTATAAAATTTCAAGATTTTTCTTTTCCCATACTCTCTGCAATTATTTTTTATTGTACGATGCTCGCTTTTAGTCTATAAAATATACCTAATATTATGTGGTATTACCAACAATATATATTTAAAAAAATAAATATGATATGAGAAAAACATGAGGGGAAATTTCACGTGATGTGGTATTCATTCTTTTTTAATATCATTTACAGATATATATATATATATATATATAGATATATATATATATATATATATATATACATATATATATATATATATATATGTATAATAATTAATAAATAAATAAATATATATATATATATATATATATGTATATTTTATATATACATATATATATATGTGATTTTTTATTATCATTATTATTATTATTATTATTATTATTATTATTACTTGTTGAGCTACAACTCTAGTTGTAAAAGCAGGATTCTATAAGCATATGGGCTCCAACAGGTAAAATAGCAGAGTGAGGAAAGGAAACAAGGAAAAATTAAATATTTTGAAATCAGTAACATCGTTAGAATAACTATTTTCTAAATAAACTATAACCTCGATAACAAAATAGGAAATTAATCAAATAGATAGTGTGCACGAGTGTACCCTCAAGCAAGGGAACTCTAATCCAAGACAGTGGAAGACCATGTTACAGAGGGTATGGCAATACTCAGGACTAGAGAACAATGGTTTGATTTTGGAGTGTCGTTCTCCTAGAAGAGCTGCTTACCATAGCTAAGCAGTCCCTTCCACCCCTACCAAGAGGAAAGCCGCCACTGAATAATCACAGTACACTGATTAGCCCTTTAATCGAAGTAAAAGTGTTTGGTAATATCAGTGTTGTCAGGAGTATGAGGAAAGACGAGAATGTGTATATATGTACGCAAATAAAAATGAGCTGTAACTAGTGCGAGGTATCTAATGTATATATATATATATACTGTATTATAATATATATATATATATATATATACATATATATATATATATATATGTATATATATATAAATATATATATATATATATATATACACATATATATATATACACACACACACACATATATATATATATATATATGTATGTATGTATGTATGTATGTATGTATATATATATATATATATATGTATGTGTGTGTATGTATACATATAAATTCGTTTTAAAATTAAATACGGCATTATGTTACAAGTCAGCTTTCTTATTTTCAGTATATTCTCAGTTTAAGCATTCTTGAAAAAAAAAAATCATAACATCATTCATTCCATATTTTTAAACCGTATTTGGACTACAAGAAACTTATCAGTTCTCTTATAAAAATTCAATTGTTCATCTCCGTTAAATGTAAAGATCTTGAAAATAGTTAGACACAATGCTGCCTCCGAAAAAAGATTTGTTTAATGAATCTGAAACAATTTCAATGAATAATTTAATACTGGTAGCACAATTGAAATCCTTTCATTTTAGAGAAGGTGGCTATTAATTTTCATAATATCATTCTGTTTACCAATGCTCTCCTTCATATGCTTATTATTCTTTTAATTTCGATCTCCTGTCCTTGGGAAACAGTGTTACATATTGATACGAAGTCTAACGTAAGTTATTAAGAGTGTTATATGATCCATACGAGATGTGAACAAGCGCTTATGCAAATATTCTTTATATTTTTAAGAGGTAATGCGTCATGTTTGTGTTAGGATAAGCAATTTTTATATTTACCACATGTTTTGAAAATTTGAAAACCCTAGTGTTAGATATATTTTTTTTTTTTTTTCGAAGACCAAGGTGGGCGGAGCTAGCTGAGAGTGAGTCGTGTCTCTGTTGTGCGTTGGTATGCGTCCAAGATTTGCCTGAAACCAAGGTTCACCCCCCAGAATTTTTATCTAGATGATAACTCTGGCTTCGCCAAGCCGGCTCCAAGCCATGAAAATAATCTATTAGAATACTTGAGAGGTTACCAGTGCCATACATATTTTTCACCAGGGATGCATGGACCAGAAGAGGAACAAATATATATATATATATATATATATATATATCGTTCTGAATACATGGAGCCCAGAATTAGACTCCGTATTCTAAATGGGGTCTTCCTAGTGATGTGTATAGCTGTGGTATAGTGCCTTTTTTCTGCATTTGAACTTTTACTTTATGTAACCTATTTTGTGCTTTCTTTTCAGTTTTAATGCTTTGTTTGATGAACTTCAAATCCTTGCTGATAATAATAGCGATGTCTTCCTCCTGATCCATTCTTTAAATTTCATTACCTAGCAGTAAATTTTCTGATTGTTGGTTACTACAACCAATGTCCATGACTTTGCATTTCCCACAGTTGAAAGGCTTTTCCCTTTTTCCCTACCATTCTCTGAGCTTCATTAGATCCTCTCTCAAGGCATCTACATCTTCAAAGTTCGCAGCATTTATGCCTAGTTTAATATAGTTGTGAAATTTGGCTAGTCTACTAGTTAACCCTATATGTATGTCATTAATGTAGATCAGAAATAGCCATATTCAGCTTGTAACAGGTGTTCACTCTGAAGATTCTCTATTGATTACAACTCTCTGTTTTCTGTTTGTTAGCCAATCTTCGATCCGTTCAGCTGGCTCGTCAGTAATGCCTAGTGCTCTAATTTTTACTATTAATTTCTTATGAGGATCTTTGTCAAAAGCCTTTTGTTAGTCTAGGTATATGATGTCTATTGTCCTGCTTTTGTAATAAATGCTAAACGTGGAAAATTTCCAAAAGTTTTGTCACACATGATCTGTCTAAATCCATGTTGGCTGTCTATCAGAAGATTGTTTTTCTCTATTTTTTTTTTTTTACTATTGAATCCACTATAATTGATTGATAAAAATTGCAGAGCACTGAAGCTAAACACGCTCGTCTGTAGTTGCCAGGTACTTCTTTTGGTCCCTTCTTGCAGATTGGAGGAACAATACCAGTTTCCATCCTTGTGGTGGCTTTAGGACCTTTTTGTTAAAGTGTGGGGTTATCTCTCCTAGTTCTATAATCTCTCTTGAATGAATATCATCTGGACCTGGTGCCTTAAACTTACTGAGTCCTTTGATTTATTTTTGACATAATTCATCGTAAATGGAATTCTTTTTTATGGTTGTGGCCCTTCATATTTGATAGCTGATTCAGGGAGGGCCGTGTGATCCTTCCCTAGTGAATACGGTTGTGAGATATTTATTCATCAGGTCGGCTTTTTCCAAATCAACTGTTATAAAATTTTCGTCGTAGTCTCTTAATAGGCTAATATTGTTTTTGACTGAATTTATACTACTGCTTACATATGCAAAATATTCTGGTTTTCTACTACTGTTTACATAATAATGCAAACTCTTCTTTTGGGTTTTCATTACTAGCTGATGCCACTCTTTTCTCTTCATTGATCTTGGTATTTCTAACTAGTTTCTCTTATTTTTTGGCTAGCTTCTTGTGCTCGGAGATTTCATGAATAGAAGGTTATGGACCCATTAATATATGTTTCCTGTCTCTTCTTATTGCATTGGCTATTTCTCTGTTGAACCACTTAGGTTTTGGAGTTCCATTTGGTAAAAATTTGTTCTATGTTGTATAAATTTATCTCTTTTTCCCTTATATATTTCCACAAAGCAGTCCCATTGTGTATATATGTTGCTGTTACGCCGTATTCTAAATTCTTGGTGTATTCCTTCAGTTTTGTCTACCTACTCCGTCTGTAGTCTATGCTTTTAAATAATTTTCCCTTCCTTTAGATGAGGAACATTTACCGGAAACCAAACTATTTTGTAGTCACTTTTTGCCAATGTCTTCGCTTGCTGAAATACTGGATAATATATTTTCTTCTGTCATTAGCCCAATATATAGTATGTTGTTTTCCCTAGTTGGTTTATCGACCCGCTGAGAGGAATTAATTGTTGACAAATTCTAGTAGCCTGTGTCCCTCTGTGTATGATATGGAATTCATTGTGTCCTAGTTTACTACTGCTTTGAAGTCTCCCATTAGGAGAGAGAGAGAGAGAGAGAGAGAGAGAGAGAGAGAGAGAGAGAGCGCTAAAAAAAAGTTTGTGACAAGTATCTAATATTTCGTAACATGTTTTATAAAGAACAGGTGGATCAACAGAAAATAATAAGGTGACATGGAAGCAAAACTTTTTTTTATGTGTTAAGGAAAATCAAGGCTAATTGCCGCTCAACTTTATGTACTACTACCATTGTCACAAACATCATGACATGTTAAGCTGCGCTGATATTTATGGTTATTAAAGCGTATAATTCTTCTTTCGATTTCCTTAGTCCAATAATTTTCTGAATGAGATCAACTTTTCGTTTTACCTCATATCTCTCTCTCTCCTCTCTCTCTCTCTCTCTCTCTCTCTCTTAGTATGATATATGCTAGACTTGGAAGGATTTTGAAGTATAGTTTAGTGATTCGAAAGTGGAAAACTCAGTTCTGCTTTAACTGTCAGCTTTTAAAACTTTTGAAGATTTTACCGTTGAAGAATTGAGAGAATCAAGGAAAAAAAAGTCTCAGCTATTTAAACTGATACTGGAGAGAGAGAGAGAGAGAGAGAGAGGAGAGAGAGAGAGAGAGAGAGAGATGAGGTAAAAACACCAAATTGATCTCATTCAGGAAATAATTCTTGTTACATGACTTATCTCGTAAAAGTTTTAATGTGATCCGAAAGATATATTTCCTTTCTCTTTTTCAGAAATTAAACGATGCAAAATTTTCAGAGCCATTCGATTATACTCTTTTAAGAATTTTTTATAGGCTTCATCAATGAGTTTTTACTGGCTGTCCGTGGTTCTGTCTGGCTTTTTGTCTGTCTGTCTGTCTGTCTGTCTGTCAGCGTGTCTGTCTGCCTGTGTGTCTTAGTGGTGATATGTATTTACTTCCATGGTTTTTGGAAAATTATTCTTGAAACTGAGGATTCAAATTATGGAATCATTCGAATAATCATTTTGATATTACAACTTTTATTTGGCAAAACACTATTAGCATTGATGTATGCTTGAATGATAATTGTCATCAGCCGGCGTTGTTAATTGAAAATAAATTTCTTTGACTATCATCAAAAACTGATGTTTCCAAATTATACAAGATGCATTATTAACGGGTTTCTATTAATTACATGTTTCCAAGTTTTAGAGTGTAAGGAAGTGTCTACCTGATGAATTACCTCATAGAACTATATTCCATCATAAGACAAATAATGCTTGAACATTGCCTTTGAAAATATACTTGATTAAGACTAATTACAATATATATATATATATATATATAAGTGTATATATACATATATATATATATACATATATATATATATATATATATATCTACATATATATAAATATATATATGTATATATATATATATATATATATATTTATATATATTAAATATATATATATACATATATATATATATATATTATACTATATATATATATTTTATATATATATATATATATATATATATTAATATATATATATATATATATATATGTCAGTTTTATTCATAGATTTTTCATGCAATATTAGCGTTCATAACTAGGATTGGCATTTCATCGAATGCTTCTAAAAAGGTCGTTGAAATGATGCTTAATCACTTGATTTTCATGTTCATTTTCTTGTTACCTTAAGTGAAATAATTCTTTTTAAACACGAAACAAATTATTTGGGTAGAAAGGTAATTGAAAGTCCGGACACTTGCAATGACACCAGAAAATAAGAGATTTTTCTAAAAATGCTTTCTTTCTAATAAGAGAAATCGATATGCAAGGTTTGGATTTTTTTTTTTTATAATATATTTTGTAGCCGCTGGAAGTACCACTAACCTCGATTCTTAAGCACTTTATCCCAGAGCAGAAGCGCATATTGCTTAATATTTGAATCCTATAGTGGATGCCAATATTCGCTAAATGAACAGGTATATCTTTAGTCCCATACGTACTGTATGTAGTTTTGTGTAATTACCGAGGATGGCTATTGGGGGTAGGAGAGTAAGCCACTGAAGCTGATATTGCTAACCGATGAAGAGCAAAGGGTCTTTAGGTAGATATTCCGTAAGCCGCAAAGGTGATAGGAAATTTGAGGTATTCTTAATTACACAGAAATTTAATATACTAATAGGATCAAAATTACAAACATATGATACATAAACGCCAGTACTGATTTTTGAAACAATTAATTTTGATAGTTTTAAGACTAGTTTAAAACGTTATCAGAACTTTTGAGCGCAAATATTCAAATGGTGTAGTATCTACAATGTACACTAACTTTACTGCAAATACACAGGAATTCCTTAATTACTTCAACACGGGTAACTTTTAGGGTTCTTCTAAATTAATGTTTCTTAACCTTTTTTCGAGTTCAGGACCCCTTGTGTTTAGGCATTAACAGTCCCAGCAACCCCCTACCATTTGGTTCATTCTCCGAAACTAAAACAATCATTAATAGCAAAAAGAACAAGAAAAAAATAGCATGGATAAAATCAATAAAAAGTACTCATGAATGTGATTTTGGTTGTTGCTTATGCGAGACTCTTATTATTATTATTATTATTATTATTATTATTATTATTATTATTATTATTATTATTATTATTAGCTAAGCTACAATCCTAGTTGGAAAAGCAGGATGCTATCAGCCAAGGGCTCCAAGGAAAAATGGGCCAGTGAGGAAAGAAAATAAAGAAATGAATAAACTATGAGAGGTAATGAAGAATAATAACTAAATATTCTAAGAATCGCAAAAGTAATACAACAGATCTTTCTTATATAAATTATGAACAGATACTTATGTCAGTCTTTTCATCATAAAAGTTTGAACTTTTGAAATTCTACCGATTTAAATACCTAATCAGAAAGATCATTCCAAAACTTGGTCACAGCTGGAATAAAACTTCTAGAATATTGTGTGGTATTGAGCCCTATGATGGAGGACGCATGACTATTAGCATTAACACCATACTTAGTATTATATGTTCTGAATATAAAGGATGGTCAGAATTATTACAAATCATATGCATTGCATAATGAACTAATAAAACGGCGGTGACAGAGATTAAAAATCTAGATCAAGGTTGACCGCGAGTTCCTGCCCAACTAATTAGGATGGGAATCATCAGATGAAGACAAGAAAGGAAAACAGTAATTGAAAAAAGGTAAAATGGAAGAAATAAAACACTTCTCTGCAATGGATTGATCACCGAAAATCTTAGAAGACTTTTTCTATAACCCAATTTTTTTGCAGTTGAAGACGATACAAACCTAATGACTTTCTCAAAAGTAAATTTGCTGTCGAGAATAACACATAAAGTTTTAATTCATACAGATTTATGTTGAGCAGTCCCTATCCCCAACCTATACATAATCATGCTTTTAGTTTTATTAGGATTCAACTTCACGCCCAATAAGATGCACCATGCACTATATTTTTCTAGATCTCTATTAAGAGATTCTGCAAACCCAGATATACATTCATGAGATGATATTAATACAAACAGAAAAGCATCATCTGCTTATGGATCGAGCTTCTTTTCTAGGCCAAACCACATGTTATATGTGCATAGTATTAAAAGTAATTGGCCATGAACACTACCCTGAAGAACACCAGATATTTCATTTTTATAGTCAATATGGTGCACATCAACAACAACTCTTTATAATCAATTACTTAAAAATTCATAATGATGCCCCACCCACTCACTCCCAACTTCCGCATACGTGACCTTCCGCAGCACCTCCTTCAATCGATTTCAGCAACCCCTAGGACTGCTTGCACCCACAGGTTAAATAACACTCGATCTAATTTAATGAATAGAAATGTTTTGTAAGGTTTGAAATTCATCACAGAATCCCACGACAAGCTCCACCAGATCCGGAAAAAAGGGTTTGTCCTCAAGTGTGTCAAATTGTGCCCAGCACATTTCATCACGGGTCCAACAAGTCTCCCTTAAAGACTATTATTTGATTAGAATTACAAAATTATTCTCAACCTCAATTTCAGGGATCAATTTTGCGCGTTATCGTCGCTGTCTAAGTTGTTCGACTCCTGATCTGCTCTCTTCGACAAGGTGTGCATTCCCACTTCTGTTATGGGTTCTAGATTGTCACCCCCAGGGATCTTGATAGATAAGCTTGTCTACATCCTCCAAGAATCTATATTTGGAAACCAGGATATACCATGATTCGTCGAACGCCTTCGAACGGCTTTGTTCTCCATGAAATCAATAAAAATTTACTTCAGTTTCCTTCTTAAAAAATATTAATAAGTTTCTACCATAAGCGATACCTTTAGAAATAATTGGCTGTAGTATGATTGATACCATTGCTTTAGAAATATAAATTAATACTCACCTGGAAGCTTATTTTCAAATCTATTTGCCTCAATCCTATTTTACTTTTTTTCGGCGTAGTCCTGAAGTACCTTATTTTCAAATTGTTTTTTTAAGGAATGTATTTCAAGTAACTTAAATACAATTTAGAACTATTGAAATTTTATTAGAGATATTTCAGAATACTCTTTCATTCAATCGATTATATTTTTCTTATATTTTATAGTGACTAACACTTCAAAAATACTCTACGATATCATCCGAAGAGCAACAGGACCACCAGGATTTCTCATTGAATACTCCTGAATTCACTTCCATAACGATTGATAATTTTTTTTTTAAATCTTCTCCATGAAGATCAAACCAAATTGATTTTCAGAGTGATGTTAAGCTCATTTCATAGGATTTTCCTCTGGATGCCCTTCTATTGTACATCAAATCTAAAATATTTTGTTTCCCCCATTGAAATGGGGGAAACATAACCGAGTACAAAAATTATGCTGTCATGTTATTATGATCTATCAACGCTTGAAACTGTTAATCAACTGCATTAATCCTACATAGGATGGCAGGTTAATTCTTACCAGGATTCCTGGGCAGAATGTGTTGTACTCTGCTAGCAATATTTTTAGATTTATTTCAAAAGCAGAACCTCTGAAAGCTTTCACTGTTTCAAATTAAGCGTTCTTTTATTCTTTACTTGTAATATACGATATATGCTACTATGACCTTCGATGTCAGGCTGCCAGAGAACTATAAATCAATCAATCAATGCATATGTACCCATATGTGCAGACCGTTTTAAGACTTACTTAGCAAAAGGATAAATACCAAGCAATGATGATATTTTGCGCTTTTATATAAAATTCTAACTATTCATTTGCTTAAAGAAATAAAATAACATACTGATATCACAGGCTCATGCGAATGGAGCTTTAAAATCTTACAATTCAGATAATGAAAATACTATTTCGTCCTAAAAAATCCTATCTGAGAAATAATAGAAATAATGAAAGATGAAACGTACGTTTGATATCACTCATAAGAGTTGGATATCATGAATAATACTTTTCTGTAAGTGATGATAAAAGGAAAAAAAATCAAAAAGTCGCAAGCAAAGAACTTTTACTATATTTTTCAAATTCTAATGCCAAGATTGGCCAGAAGGGGATAATCAAATCTGGAAAACCTATATGATGAATAGCCGAAAATGACAAGGGGAAATTTAATCTAACAACGATGAATAATGTTAAAGATAACATTCGATTATTTCGACGATATTTTAACAGTTAAGATAAGTTCACCTCTCTCTCTCTCTCTCTCTCTCTCTCTCTCTCTCTCTCTCAATACTATAGTACGGGGATCAAAAGGCATTTCCCTGTTATGTAAATGAAACATTTGGGTTCTTCGCTTATTCTTATATGAAGTTTAATAATCAGGTGATGAGAACCTTCCCTGTGGATCGAGGCTTTTACTCCTGACACTCTTCATATTGGAAAATTATATTTCTGGTTATAATCTTAATAGAAATATGCGTCTTTCCTTATA
>NC_090740.1:100839441-100841941 GCF_036898095.1 Palaemon carinicauda | reverse complement strand
CAATGAAACTGTTCAACCTTACCAGAAACGTGTATAGAGGAAGAACAATTGTTCATTGCTTTCAAGAAAAGAAAACTTTAAACAAACCAATCAAGCAACTGATAACTTTTAAAATCAACTCCTGTTGCAAGATTTTCTACCTTGCTCACAAGTTTTAACGAATCAGTTTTAAGTGAAGTGATGTAAGAAAATAATAATAATAATAATAATAATAATAATAATAATAATAATAATAATAATAATAATAATAATAATAATAATAATAATAATAATAATAATAATATTAATAAAAATAATAATAATAATGATAACAATAATTGTAATAATGAGAATAATAAAGATGATATTAGTAATGATGATGATATTGACAGCAACTGCTATGTTAATCATATAAAATAGCATGAAGATTAAAAGTTAAAAACTAATTTGAGAGAGAGAGAGAGAGAGAGAGAGAGAGAGAGAGAGAGAGGGCTTTTGATTGAAAAACATAATACCTTATTCCTTTTATTTTAATATTCCTTCTACTCTGTACATCTTCCCAGGCGAGTCTTATCTTTCACATTTATTTTCCAAGTTATCATCTCGTTTCCTGGTCCAAATAACACGTTCCTTAGCTTACGGCTGTGTAGTCTAAAAGGAGTCTAATCACATAATGGAAAGAGAAACCTTTTCTCAATATGATATTTAAAAAGAATTGTGTCTATGATCTTTTTGCTTAAAAAAAATATAGCAGAGCAGAAGGCAACTTGAAAATAAAGAACTTTGCAAAATTACCATAAAGTATTTTCAGTAGCATCGTAGTTTTCATCCACCTTTCTCAAGGTCTTCTTTTCATGATAGTTATTTTTTTTCTTTATATTCCTATTTCAAACTTTAAAAAGAATTATAGTTCACCTCATTAAATTCAAAATTGTTTTTTACTATATACAATAGAATTATTTTTATTTTCTACTAGTAATGATGTTATCAGTTTTGTTTTAATGTTGGAGACTATTTGGTATTAAAATGGAAGTTGTGTGGAATCACAAATAATCGTTAGGAGACCCAATAAATCACGACTGCTTACAGAGTGGCAGGATAAGTCACAGCTGCTTATGAAGGAATAGGATGAGTCGAAGATATTTATGAAGAAGCAAAATATATTACAACTGCTTACGATGAGTCACACCTGCTTACAGGGAGATAAGATAAGTCACACCTCCTTATGAAGAAGCAGGATTCATAGCTATCTATGGAGAGGCAGGAGAAGTCATAGCTGTTTACGGAAAACCAGGATGAATCACAGGTGCTTATGGAGAGGCACGGTGAGTCAAAGCTGCTTACAGAGAGGCCAGATGAGTTACAGCTCTTTATGAAGAAGCAGGATTCATAGCTGTCTACGGAGAGGTAGGATAAGTAACAGCTGTTTACGGAGAACAAGGATGAATCGCAGCTGCTTACGGAGAGGCACGATGAGTCAAAGCTCCTTACAGGGAGGCCAGATGAATCACAGCTTCTTATGAAGAATCAAGATTCATAGCTGTCTACGGAGAGGTAGGATAAGTAACAGCTGTTTACGGAGAACCAGGATGAATCACAGGAGCTTACGGAGAGGCACGGTGAGTCAAAGCTGCTTACATAGAGGCAGGATGAGTCACAGCTCCTTATGAAGAATCAGAATTCATAGCAGTATACGGAAAGGCAGGATAAGTAACAGCTGTTTACAGAGAAACTGGATGATCACAGGTGCCTACAGAGAGGCACGATGAGTCAAAGCTGCTTACAGAGAGCCAAGATGAGTCACAGCTCCTTATGAAGAATCAGAATTCATAGCAGTCTATGTAGAGGCAGGATAAGTAACAGCTGTTTACGGAGAACCAATATGAATCACAGGTGGTTACGGAGAGGCACGATAAGTCAAAGCTGCTTACAGAGAGGCAAGATGAGTCACAGCTCCTTATGAAGAAGCAGGATTCATAGCTGTTTAGGGAGAGGCAGAATAAGTAACAGCTGTTTACGGATAAGCAGGATGAATCACAGCTGTTTACGGAGAGGTAAGATGAGTCATAGCTTCTCATGGGCAGGCAGGATAATGCATAGCTGCTTACAGAGAGGGACCATGAGTCACATTATTTAATGTCAGTCTAGATTAGTTACAGCCTCTCGTTGCAAGGCAGGATGAATCACAGCTATCTATGGAAGTGACAGGATGAGTCCCAGCAGTTTATAGAGAGACAGGATGAGTCAAAGCTACATACAAAGAGGCAGGATGAGTCACAGCTGCTTACAGAAAGGCATGATGATTCACTGCTGCTTATGGAGAGGCAAGATGAGTCACCTCCGCTTACAGAGAGGTACCATGAGTCACGGCTGCTTACGGAGAGACAGGATGAGTCAGAGTTACATACGAACAGGCAGGATGATTCACAGCTGCTTATGAAGAAGCAAGATGAGGCACCACTGCTTACAGAGAGGTACCATGAATCACAGCTGCCTACGGAGCGACAGGATGAGTTACATC
>NC_090740.1:100809441-100831941 GCF_036898095.1 Palaemon carinicauda | reverse complement strand
TTGACAGTCGCAATCATTCATATAGAAATGTATTTAATATAATGTTCCAAGGTATATTTTAAACGAGCCTTACATATACTACTCAACTCGAAGAAATATGGCTGACCGTTTTGATGGGTATGAATTGGTGGATGCTTAAATTTCTAGAAGAGTCGAAGTTTTAAAAGTATGATGCTTCAAAATATAAAGTAATATTCAATCTACATGAAACCAATCTTATTAATGACCAGAGAAGAAGGTTTCTTGAAATCATCAGTCGAGGACGGATCGTTTTATGGGAATTAAAACATGTGATTGATAAATAACGTAGCTATCATCTAAAATCCTTAATTGAAATATCTCATTTGTAATAATGGTCTCCATGCGCTGTTACCGGAAGACTGCTTCCCCTATAGTTTGTTGCCAAAGAAATAATCACGTATTGAAAAGCATGGTATTACCATGTCCTCATACTGATTGATTTGGAAATACTAACAGGTGACTAATCAAGGCGATAAATCTGTTTCACCGAAAAAGAAGAAGAAGAAGAAGAAGAAGAAGAAGAAGAAGAAGAAGAGAGAGAGAGAGAGAGAGAGAGAGAGAGAGAGAGAGAGAGAGAGAGATTTCCTTTTTTTTAATATAATTAAGATCATGATCGTCTTTATTGAATACCATCCTCTCATTCAGTTATCGAGTCCCACCACCTAAATAAGGAACGATCCCTTTTGGAGTCTTTTGTGAAGTTTGTTCGCCGGAGACGTATCAAATGCAATTCAAACTAAAGAGGGTTAATTAATAGGGAAGATAGAACTCGTCTGATATTTAGGACTAAACCATGATAGATTGTTCTGTGATCTGATGTTTACGGAACTTGATTAAGAAATTACCCTGTTGTATATACAACATAATTATACAACTTTTGGTACAAAATAAAGTCTGGACCGTCTCATTGAATGGTTACATTTGGATATGAATGAGATAAGGTCAGCATTAGCCTGTTTGGGAAAGAAAGCAGCCGTGGTATAATAGGTAACTAGGTTTTAAATATAGCTAAAGAGTAGAAAGCATTCAGCGTATGTAACGAGTAGAATAATATATGACATATAGTTACAAAGCCAATGGAAACATACAAGATACAAAACCAACAGACACTGGTTTTTTCGGATTGCAAAGAAATGTTTGCATAAACTCTAGAAAAGAAGCAACAATGATAAGAGAAATCTTAGAGGTAGGTGAACATCATAACTGAATTTCTCATCATTCCTAAATTTTGTCATCTTCCGAATATACACGAAAACCTTGAAGAACCTTATCAAGCGCCTCAGAAAAAGACAAATCCTTATATAGCCATAAATATAAACGATTTTATCATATGCGAAGTTAGAAATCGTCTGTACGAGAGAAGCAGTATCAACATCTCTTGCTGATGATAAAATTTCAAAAAGGTCAAAAGAGAAGAGGGAGTCGGTTGCCAACCGTCCTGGGAATTTTATCTCTTGTTTTACGACATTTGTAAAGAAGGTTGTAGTAGTCGTCCTTCTTGCGTTCGGGAGGCAGATTGTCTTGGGCTCAAATTACTTTTTTAAAGAAGCTATTTAGTAGACATACACGGGAATGAGCGTATTTTACACATGTCAATATGAATCTTGAAAATTTGCGTCAACATTTGTTAAGAGTTTTTTATTTTAATTCTAACTTGATCCAGAAATTTATTCAAATTCACCAGTTTTCTTATTAATAAGTGATTGGCCGTAAACGAGTTGTCTATATGCAACAGTAAAATTTGCGTAAGCCGTTATAGGTAACTTGAGAAAGGTTAATTTTTCACCAAATAAATCACAAGCTATCCTTGCAGCGACAATTATAGGTAAATTGTTGACATTCGTCGATTTAAACACCATTCTAATGTTTGCACACTCATGAGTGCTGAAGGTAAGAGAGCCTCTTTAAAATATTAGAATTTATGACCAGGAGAAAAGTCCTCTTGATTGCAAGGGATAAGGAAAAAAACTGTCCCATAAAGGTACATAGTAATAGTAATGAGTTTTTGTATTTTTTTATAGATATATTTACGGATGGTTGTAGTACTTGATGACTAATAAACTGATAAAACGAAGGTGAAGACCGCAGACGTTAGGTCTGGTGGGGGTGTCGGACTCTTTATTCATAAAAGGAACTCAAATGTCAAAACGTTGCAAAGAATTAGTGTAACAAGCTTTAAATATATAGAAATAAAACTTACACCCAAAAATAGAAGAATATCCTTTGTAACAATCTACAAACCTACTAGAACAAACACTAGTATCTTTTTTGAAGAATTCGGTGCTCTCATTGAGATCATTATCATGGAGAAAAACGAATTAATTATCTGTGGAGACTTAAATTTTTGGATGGATAACGCATCAAATCCTGACGCATTGGCATTTAGTGAGTTACTAGAATCATATCGACTAGTGAATAATGTCGACTGTACAGTTACTTTAACTGGGCATACGCTAGACTTAGTTATAAGTGATGACATGAATAATATTGTATCTGATATAAAAGTCGAAGAGAAATGTACTATCTCCCCAGTACACAAACCTATTTCGTTTAGTCTACCTCTACAGAAACATGCATTGGAAAAGAAAATAAACTTTTGACGTCAATCAATTTTTCTCTTACCGTATTCATTGGAGAAGTTGCCAACAAAATAAATGATGCTATCAATATTCCATTTGATCATGATGACCAACGTCTGTTAGGAGCTAGGTGTGCTAACTGTCTTGTGACCACTTATAATAAAGTGAGTAATAGTATATGATATCAAGTGCCCACCGATGGAAAAGACTATAACCGTAAAAGACCAATCTCCTTGGTTTGATGGAGAGACTTTGGTAAAAAAGAGGGAAAAAGACAAAGGAAAGAAAGTGAATAGGTTAAAAACTGAAAGTACTTGGGCAGAATACAAAACTACTGCGTGTCAATATGATTACCTACTAAGAAGGGAAACAAAGTTAATACTATAAGAGAAAGATCCTCGAAGCAGCAACAAACAAAAATAAGTTATATCGTGTCCTGAATGGTATAATTGGAAATGTAAAAGAAAAGAAGTTACCTGATGGATACAGTGACCAGGAACTAGCAAATAATTTTCTAGTGTTCTTTAAAAACAAAATTGAAAATATAACCAGCTCATTCAAAAATACTCAACATCAGATTAATGATACACCAGGAACACGGAAAAAAATTGATACTATTCAACAACATAACACAAGATGACATCACCAGAATTATCAAACAGTTGGAACCTAGATTTATGTCTACTTTAGCCTCCAGGGCATTTAAATATGCGGCCCCCGAGACTATATAACAAGCTCCAACGAAACATTAAGACTTTCAAGAGGAAACTGGAGACTTTCTTATTTCAACAGTCATACAACAGAGACGATTTAACAGTGAATGATCAGTATGCGATAGAAACGTTAAATACTCTGAACAAACAAGGTAAAATGACAGTGAAGGTCGTGTAGTGAGTGGGGTTCCCCTGCTGTATGGGACCGGAAAAGTAGCCATCAAAGTAAAGTAAAGTAAAGTAATGTGAATTTTATGACATGGTAGATGTCGTCTTCATTAGAGAAAAGCAAATCTAGCTAGCTATTTACATATGGTAGGCATGAGCGAATTTCATATTTTCAAGGAAAGTACCCCGCTTTTGTGAAAGTTTTAGATCTCATAGAAATGAGGAGAGGATAGTTTTTGTTATTCGATAAGATATCATGGAAACTTTTTAGAGTATTTGTGTTTGTGAGTGCCTAAGATATTCAAGACAACTGGAATATGATATCCTTATTTATAAGTATTCAGCCCCATATTGTAAAGACTACACACTTACAAACATTGAAGTTATTCAATCTTGCAATGCCTATATAAAAGTTCATCCCATACATGAGGGAGATAGAATCCTTCGGTTACACATGCATTCTTTTGACCATGGTTATGCATAACATAACAGGATACTGATCAAGTTTACTGTGTCCTATCCACTATAAATATGGAAAATGTGCAGAATATCTTGGATTCTTCACCATAGAAGTAATACCAATATTAATCCCTTCTCTTGTCGATAATACGAGCGCAGAAGAAAGGTTGTGATGGGGCTCAACTCGCAAGTCTCTCTCTCTCTCTCTCTCTCTCTCTCTCTCTCTCTCGCTCTCTCTCTCTCTCTCTCTCTCTCTCTCTCTCTCTCTCTCTCTCTCCTCTCTCTCTCTCTCTCTCTCTCTCTCTCTCTCTCGTTAGGTATTCTTTTTCGAGTTTGCATGCTAGACCAGTCGACATGTTTTAGACAATTTTTTTTTTAGATTTTCTTTAAATGTTTCTTTTGAAATATTTTTTAGATTTTACTTTTAATTAACTCTGTAATCTTGTTTCGTGCTAATCGTTCCATGGTCTTTAGACCTTACATATTTAAGGTTTTCTCTGTTTAATAACTTTTTAATTCCATTTTATATCTTATAGTAGTTGACTTAAATGTTTTATATCTTAGCTCTAGAAATCTTATCCTCATCCTCAGTCTTTCGAGTCACTGCCTTAATTATTGTTTTCATTTTCATCATTTATACTTATTAATAAATTTCCCATCGCTAAAATAGTTTCTTCAGTTTTTTCCTAGTTCCCTTTCTAAAATACGAGTTTCTAGTGCTTTGTTTTTTTATTTCCTACTTTTTAACCTAAAATACAAAACCATTGACAGTTTTATTGCTTGAAAATATCACATTTCACACATACACAAATCAGTCAAATATTTAGTTAAGCAAAGACGAAAAAAAAGTTAACAAGAAGAGAAAAAACAACAACAGATTATATTAGAATTTAATTGTCAAACAAGACAAAGATATGGCAGTGATAGACGAACGAACAGGCACCTGCGATGAAGTAATTCAGTATAAAGTGATACAAATAATAATTGACTGACTTTGTTTTATAGTAAGGTGTGTGTGTGTGTGAGAGAGAGAGAGAGAGAGAGAGAGAGAGAGAGAGAGAGAGAGAGAGAGAGAGAGAGAGAGAGAGAGAGATTGAACTTATGAGTTTAAAAAAAAAAACTGAATCTGTCCCTAAGATACATTACCCCTGACAAGCTTATATTGAGTAAAAACTTTACTATTTGTTTGTAGAATAAAAACAAAATTATTATGGATATTAATTTTTGTGTATGAGGTAAAATATAAATCAACGTTTTCTTCTGAATAAAAGAAAAAAAAAGATGCCTCTAAAATAAAAATATTATGAAGCTGAAATCGGTGAAGAGGAGAACTGAAATTGGATTGTACTTTTACAAAAAAAAAAAAAAAAAAAAAAAAAAAAAAAAAAAAAAAAAAAAAAAAGACGGTAAGTCTGCCTCACTGGAAACAAATTTTGTAAACAAGTTATTTGATATCTCTGACATAGGTCATCAAAGCCTAATAATTCATTTAGATATTAAACGACAATTTTATGTCAAAATAGTAATGGGAAAAAGACCGAAATGCTATTTTTCAAGAAATCGAAGATCATCCATCATCACTCACGCCACCAAATATGGAGCTACAGTATTGACAACAACAACAACAACAACAACAACAACAACAACAGCAGCAACCATAATAATAATAATAATAATAATAATAATAATAATAATGATAATAATAATAACGATCAGAAGACAAACAACATCGTTCCTAATCTTGAGACTAGAATGCTAAATGTTGATATTTTAAGAAATTTTACTTATTTGAATTGCATTTGCTTAAAAGAAATTCTTGGCATAAAATTTTATTCTTGGCATGAAATCTTCTTTGAACTTATAGAAAATTAATTTCAACCTAGAATGGTGCAATATTAGTTAAGACACTGAGGCTCATAATTGAATACCATATACTACTAGCAAGAATCTCTATCAACGAAGTCACAGTTTTAAATAGAATAGATCTGGTTTGCTCCTTTTGTCGTTATAGCACATCATCGGAAGCGTTCTTCTAATGAGTAGTTCAGTAAAACACTGTTAGGTGGTGATGCTTCCATGAGTGACTTGTTCGAACACAATAAAGGGCCCAACGTCTTTTAGTCTCAACCTTTTTGTTATTTATTGTCAATTTATGAATATACAATATAATTATAGTTCTTACTTACTTGATCATGTTGATAATAAAACGGTTGGGATAGAAACGTGTGTTTGATATATTTGGTCTGATCATTGGAAATGTAAGGCAAATCCATGTCTGAACAGATGCTGGAGCCCGAGGCTACATATCCCCCTCTTTGTTTAGTGTGTATTAACCCCTTTAGGTTTGTATAATAGATAATTAACACCAAAATACTTGTCTGCAGGGTTAACGAGCGTAGCATAACATATTCCGATTGCCAGAACACATGATCAGTGAGATATTGTTTAATTGCAAGCGAAGCTTAAGGAAGTAACAAGGTATTTGTGATACATAATTGAACACTTGCAAAAGACTCCCAACAAAAGCTCCAGTGTTTTGTCAGTTAGTCGGTTTCGATTAAGGTAACTGTTCCACCATGATTACTTTTTATGACGATGAGTGACGGAAACAGTTTTAAAATGTTAATCTAAATATAAACAAAATTAGACAAGCACACTATATTTCAAGGTGTTTCGAATTATGATAGTCGACTCACCATAACGCAAAAACTATGGATTTCCACCAGGACACAATATCAAAATCATTCAAAACTAAGCAAAACACATTACAAATGAATCTTATTTTCTAATAATCGTTTATCACACCATCATTCTATATTTAAACCGAAAATTCTTAGTTGAGGAGAACAACTGCTTCCTTTATCTCGAGCTAATGTGAACGTCTTATACCTGTCAGCTAAGACTTTTGCGTGCGTGAATATAATTATATATATATATATATATATATATATATATATATATATATATATATATATATATATATATATATATATATATATATATATGCCTGGCGGTTGATCTTACTAGATTCAGTATGGACCGGCAGCGGTTACTTGCCTTAGAAAGCCACTCAAAATTACAAAAAAAAAAAATGGCTATCCTTTGATGTATCTATTCAATGAATCCTCTATGTATTTAGTCAGTCATGGAAAGAGAAGATGACACCATCGCCCCCAGTCCCGGGTGTAGCGGTGTGTTAAGTATCTCCCGGTTTATAAATACTAAAGAAAGTTTGAGAATAGGTAATTGGAATGTTAGAACAATGACATTGGGAAGTTACAGCAAGCGGAAAGTGAACTTATGAAATATAGTTTGGATATCTTAGCCTTAAGTGAAAAACGTTTTAAGGGGATTGCTAAGGGAACTAGACCAAGGCAATATATATATATATATATATATACATATATATATATATATATATATATATATATATATATATATATATATATATATATATTTTATATATATATATATATATATATATATATATATATACTTATATATATATATATATATATATATATATATATATATATATATATATATATATATATATTTATATATATATATATATATATATATATATATATATATATATATATATATATATATATATATATATATATATATATATATATATATCTACTCAGGTAGATCAGATGGAGTTGGAAGAGAAGGGGTAGGAATGATGATGAAACCAAGAGCAGAAGAGACATTAACCCAGTGGAGAGCTGTAAATAATAATAATCAAAGAAGTGAAATATAAGTATTATAGTTTGCTATGCCCCAACAAATGATTCCCCAGAAGAAAAGAAAGATGAACACTATGAAGAACTGTAGAGTGTAATAGATGAGATCCCAGAGGGAGATATAAAAATTTTGATTAGCAATTTCTAAACTAAAATTGGAAGAAATAATCAGGGGTTAGAAAGTGTGATAGGTGTTTAGGGTCTTGGTGAAATTGCAAATGAAAATAGAGCACTTTTCATAAGTTTCTTTACATCAAACAATCTTGTCATTGGAGGTACTCTTTTTCAACAGAAGAACATCCACAAGTATATATTGACTTTACCATGTGGCAATTGCAAAAATCAGAAAGATTACATTACCATTAATAAAGAGAGAATGAGGACTCTAAGAAATGTAAGAAGCTATGGAGGTGCAGGTATTGGTGGTGATCAAAAGCTCCTCATTGTCACACTGAAGTTAAAACCGAAAGTACCTAAAAGAAAGATAGATCGAATGCCTAGGCTCGATACAACTAAGCTTTTAGGAGAAGAGCACAGAGAAACATTTGCAATATAATGTAGGAATCAATTTACCGTCTAAGAGAATTTAAAAGACAAAGAACAAACAATTAATGAAACATGGTGTGATATTATGAAAATATATCAGTCAGTTTGTAGTGGTCTTGGGACACGCAGTTACAAGGAGAAAGCCATGGATATCTAATGGTACATGGGATACTAAGTATTCCAGTATTGATAGTGAGGTGAAATGAAAAGCAAGGAATGACTGGAAATTATATTTTGACAGTGAAGGAGATGAAGCTGACCAAACTATGTATTCAGGAAGTGGCTATGGTGTAAGAATTGCTCATCGAGTTATTAATGAAATCTCGATGGTGGCAAAGAAGAAGAAGCATTTACCCATCAAAAAGAGGGATGGATCTGTTATTGCAATAGAAGAGGAAAAAAGACAACTTTAGATGGAACACTTTCGTGAGGTTATGAATATTAGATATGAAGGGAATAATTTGTTTGACATACCTGAAGCTGATAAACACCTTGATGTATTCATGAATGAATTCATTATGTTTGAAATCGAAGTAATCCTAAAAAAAATAAAGATATGAAAAGCCCAGGATACGATGGAATAACTGACGAGATGATAGTGGCGGAAAATGAAGTGGCTCCCAGACTACTTAGATCAAAGGGTCGACATACACCATTTCAGCTGCCGAAACGTCGAGGGTGTCTTTAGAAGTGGTCCTTAGTCCCAGGAGGACCCAGGGAAGCTGAGTAAACCAGTTGTATTCTTTGCCGAGGGATATCAAAGCTGCTTTTAGGGTGCGATGAAAACGTTCAACCATTCCATTGGCAGCAGGGTTGTAGGCAGTTGTCTGATGTAGGGTGAAGCCCATGAGATTCGGTAATGATGTCCAAAATTGAAAGGTGAAAGTCGTACCCCTGTCAGAAGTAATATGCTCAGGGATACCAAATCTTACAATCCATCCTGAGTGTAAGGCCGATGTACATGAGGCGAACGTTGCATTGTCCATGGGAATGGCTTCAGGTCAACGAGTGGAGCAGTCAATGACAGTAAAAAGGTAACGATGTCCTTGTGATGTGGGTAGGGGGCCTACAACATCGACGTGAATGAGTGCGAAATGACGCTGAGGTTGCGGACCAAATCCTTAGCATCCATAGAAATGCCCTGCCAAATGAACTTCGTCTTCATCACCTGTGCAGTTGAACAGCATGAGGGATGTGAAAGGCCGTGAATGAAATCAAACACCTGCCGGCGCATGGGAAAATGAATCCAAGGTCGCGTCTACCAGTACTGACGTCACAGAGGAGGGTGGTGTTGGAGTCTTCGGGGGGAAGTCTTCCCAACGGAGGGAGGTGCTGGATGTCCTACATGCTTGATACTCTGGATCCTGTCGTTGGGCTTCAGCCTAGGAGTTGTAATCCAATCCCAGTTGAAGGGCAGCAAACATGTTTCTTGACAGGGCATCAGCAACAGGATTCATTTTCCCAGGGACGTATTGAAGGGTGCAATTGTATTCAACCACGGCAGAGAAATGTCAGCGTTGACGGGCGGACCAGGCGTCAGGCTGTTGAGTGAAGGTGTGAACCAGAGGCATGTGGTCTGTGTGAATGACGAAGGGCGTACCTTCTAAGAAATGGCGAAAGTGACGGGCAGGCAAGTTCACCGCCAGCAATTCGCGATCGAAGGTAGAATAACCTGATTCTGCCTTGGATACTTTTCTGCTGAAGAAGGCCACTGGACGGGGCGAACCGTTGACAACCTGCTCGAGTAATGCACCAATAGCAACGTCGTTGGCTTCAGTGGAGAGAAGGAGAGGGGCGTGCAGGATAGGAAAAGTTAGAGCTGCGGCGGTTGATAGGGCCTTCTTTGCATTGCAGAAGGCCGCTTCTTGAAGGGGACCGCACTTCAGATCCTTTGGCTTGCCCTTGAGGAAGGCGTAGAGGGGAGCACGAGTGGTAGCAGTGGCTGGCAGAAAACAGTGATAATAGTTGATCATGCCAAGAATTCCTGCAAAGCTTTGACGGTCGAAGGCGCGGGGAAGTCCTGAAAAGCTGTTACCTTCTCAGGGAGGGGATGGACTCCTTCAGGAGTGATGCGGTGCCCTAAGAACGACACTTCGTTGGTACCAAAGGTACACTTTTCGTACCGGACTACAAGGCCATTTTGTTGCAAGCGGTTGAGCACGATGCGCAGTTGACGGAGCTGTTCCTCTTTTGAGGAGGAGAGCACAAGTATGTCGTCCACATAACATACACAGAAGGGGAGGTCCCATAAGATGCAATCCATGAGCCGTTGAAACGTAGCCCCAGCATTATGAAGGCCAAAACAGGAGTAATTGAAGATATACGTACCAAACTGAGTGGTGATGGTGGTCTTGGGGATGTCTTCTGGGTTCATTGGCACCTGATGATACCCCTTCAGGGGGTCGAGCGTAGAGAAAACCTTCACTTTGTGCAGGTAGGAGGTCACGTCGGCTTTGTTTGTGAGGGAGTACTGATCCGGTTCTGCTTGCAAGTTCAGGCGCCTGTAATCCCGGCATGGACGGAGGGAGCCGTCTTTCTTCAGAACAATGTGTAAGGGTGACGACCATGTACTGGAGGCCTTTTGGCAAAGGTCCATTTCCTCCATTAAATTGAATGTCTTTTTGGCGGCTGCCAGTCGTTCTGGTGCCAAACGTCAGAATTTTGCGAAGACTGGGGATCCTGTCGTCTCGATATGGCAATAAATACCGTGCTTGGCATGAGCTTTGGGCGTTTGGCGAAGTTCTGAACAGAAAACTTCTGGGTACGACGTGAGGAGGTGGCTCTAGGCATCCGTGGGTGCGCTGATGAGGAGAACGAGGTTGTAGAGATGTCGACAAGTACAAGTCTGCGTTGACCAATTGTCGGTGGGCGACATCGACTAGAAGGTGGAAATGAGAGAGGAAATCCGCACCGAGGATTGGCAATGTGACGTCAGCAACGAGAAACTTCTAATTAAATTTACCATTTCCAAATGATAATGTGAAGTTCTCGCAACCGTAGCTGGGTATTGCAGATCCGTTACCAGCTACCAAGCGGACGTCGGCAGACATAGACAGACTACGTCGTGTCCTGAAGAGTTCCCTTGGCAAAAGAGAATGACAAGCACCAGTGTCCACCAAAAATCGCACGCCCGTTCCTGCATCATATAAAAAGAAAAGATTAGAAACACGGGAGGCCAGTGCCACGAGTGATGGCCTACTAATAGGTTTTTTGACCACTGATAATCCTTGGCACACTTCTTCGCGGTTGCCACGAATCTGGTGTGGTAGTAGCAAGACTGTGGCGGATGGGAGGCAGTAAGTGGCTCTAGAAGTCATTGGTTGGGGTGCGAGCGAGTGGTGGATGGTGGAGGGCTTTGTTGCCACTTCGGCACGTCACGGGGTAGACGTGTATGTCTTATGGCATTCACGTCAGCTTCGGTTGACGTTGAATAGGCGTCCTCTTCGTCAGGAGTAGAAGCGCTTATGTGACTGTCCATCAGGGCGTCGGCTTTGGTCATCAAGTCCTTTATGGGTAAACTATCGACATCGGGTATGGCAGCGCGAACAGGTTCGGGTAAACTGCGTATCCAAAGGGCAAGAAGTAGGTTCTCCTCACGAGGAGAGCCGTCTGCTACAGGTTGCAGTCGAGTGATACTAGTCATTTCCCTGAGGGCGAGCGAAGCCGTTTGGTCCCCAACGGTTGTTGAGAGAGCTGAAAAAGCTTTGCTATACGAGCGGTTGGCGACGGCGAGTACTGCTGCAGAAGGTATGTTTTGAGGGCATCATTCACTATTGGGGTGTCTCCCTGTTCACAAAGTCAGTCGGATATTTCCGGGAAGGTGTCCTCGGGTATCGCCGCGAGAACATAATCTGCATTGCTGGTTGAGCGAGTCACGCCCTTAATGCGAAACTGGACTTCTGCGCCTCTCCACTGGCGAATGGCAAAAGTTTCAATGGGGCAGCCATAGCGCCAACTTCTGTTGAGTCCCCCATAGTACCAATGACGAAGGGGTCCATGGGGGTGGGGGGGGGTGGAATGCGGGAGGAGTGAGTCGACTTCCGGGGTCACTAATGTGACAAGCCGAGAGAAGGTTGTGACTCAAAGACAGGATGAAAGCAACTGATTAACTTTATTACAGACACTTGGCATTATATACAAAAACTCAATGCAATAGGAAATTTCTTGTTCAACCGACACCGCACCGGTTAACAGTTAACGGTCAGAAAAACGGACACATTATTTCATGATCAATGCAAAAGGAAATTTCCTGTTCAACTGATACCACACCGGTTAACAGTTAACGTTGAGAAAAAACATACATGTTATTTCAGGTTCTTTTTAGTGCGAGGGGAGAGCGAAGATACACAAAATGAAATGTCGTTACTATGTACGATCCTGTGTCACACGGTTGGTAAAATCCTCAGCAATATAGGGCAGTTTCTTCCAACTCTACTACGGCCTTTTAGAGCCCAATTAAATGTTTCGGGGTCTAAGCATTCATGAGGGTCTGCGAACAGTATGCACAAAACATCGCCATCTACTCCTCACTATTATCCAATCCAAATATGGCACTCAAGGGGTTTTTCTTATATTTTATTATCTAATCCTTTCCAGCCATTTAACTCCCATTATTCTTCTGAGGGCTTTGCTCTCAGATTTACTATATGTGTTTGATATTGTTTCATTGTCATACCATGCCTTGTGTCAATACTGTAACAGAGATCTTACTAAACTGACACATAACCTGATTTTTATATGTAGTCTCAGGCGACTTGAACTCAAAAATTTACTTAACCCAGCTGTTATCTGATTTGCTTTTATCAATCTTTCACTAAACTCCAATTCTAAAGACTTTTTATTGGAGATCACAGCTCCTAAACACCGATATGATTCTACATAATTAATACTTTCTCCTTCTAACGATATACTTCATAGCATAGTCCGTTTTCATCTTCTCTGTCTTTCTTCTATTTATCTTTAGCCTTACCTCCTGCGATATTCCATAAATTTTGGTAGGCAAGCATTGTAAATCATCAGCATACTCTAGGTAAGCTAATATCTTATCACTAACCTAATTTAATCCTTCTCCAACATCTCCAACCATTCTATGTATTATAAAATCCATGAGAAGGATAAACAACATAGGTGACAACACAGTCCCTTACAGTACACTACTGTTCTATGGAAATTCATTGGATAGGACTCCACTTATGTTGACCTTGCACTTGCTATGCTCATGGACAACTTAATCCAATTTACATTTTTAATGTGAATTCTATAATTACATATATCCGGGGCACACTACTTAGAACTTTTTCATAGTACGCAAATCCCACCAAAAGTGGATTTTTATATTCTACGTATTGCTGTAAATGTCTCAATATCTGAATCTAGTCAGTACAAGTTCCACTTTTTCTAAATCCTTCTTCTTCATCACTCTGCTTTTCATCAACCATTCTTTCTAGTTTCTTAATAATGAATATAACTAAATATTTTTATGACAACTGACCTAAGTGCGATACCTTTGTAATTATTGCAATCAGTCAAGTATCCCTTTCTTCGCTGTTTTCACCAACACTCTTAACTTTCATTCTTCAGGTTTTCCCACTTCATGCTGTATTCTACAGAATTATCTCATAAGTATTCTTGGGGTGACATCATTCTTAGTCAGTATCATCTCAGCCGTTATTCCACCATATATATATATATATATATATATATATATATATATATATATATATATATATATACGTATATATATATATATATATGTATATATATATATATATATATATATATATATATATATATATATATACATATATATATATATATATATATATATATATATATATATATATATATATTATATATATATATATATATATATATATATATATATATATATATATATATATATATATATATATATATATATATATATTTATACATATATATATATATATATATATATATATATATATATATATATATATATATATATATATATACATATATATATATATATATATATATATATATATATATATATATATATATATATATATATATATATATATATTATACTAAGTATGCGAAGTACATAAGCGTTACTGAACATTAAGGGTAGAAGAGGGTTTTCACCTATGGTAAGCGACTCTTCTAGGAGAAGGACACTCGAAAATCAAACCAATGTTGTGTAGTATTAGGAAATGCCAATTCTTCTGTCTGATGGCCTTCCACTCTCTTGGAATAGAGTTCTCTTCCTTGAGGGTACACTGGGGCACGTTGTTCTATCTTATCTCTCTTACTTTTCTTATCTTTTAAGTATCTTTATTTTATATACAAAATGTCCATTTTGATGATGTTATTGTTCTAAAAATATTTCGTTTTGATTTTTTATTAACTCTCTTGTAGTTCATTTCCTTTGTTTTTTTCCATAACTGGGTTTTTTTTCCCTATTGGAGTGCTTGGGCTTATAGCATCTTTCTTTTCCAACTAGAGTTATAACTTAGCTTATAATAGCAATAATAATAATAATAATAATAATAATAATAATAATAATATTCTTGAAAAGAGATAAGCGAGATATTTGGAGAGAATATAGGGTTTGTAAGTGACGTACAAATAAATTAGAAATCGATTCGGCAGGAGTAATAATGAACTGGATGAAAATACTCAAAATAATATCGTGCATCGATATCTGCAATGGTCCTACGACAACACCAACTCTTCAGTTTTGTTCATCGAATTTCCTTATATCTGAAGAAATGGGCAAGTGACGGAGAGCTGACAGCAGTGAGGATATCACGATTATAAAAATTGAACTTACTCCGTTTAACAAGTCGTTATCTATTACTTGGACCACAATTCCTGTCGTAAAGGGGAAGGTAAACCACTTTTCCTGGCTAAAGTGATGTCAAATTCAATTCCGTAAATAAAAGGTAGAATAGATCCATTCCAGACTGTATTAGGTCAAATCAACACACAAATAGGGATGAACAAATTCGTATTTTGTATATGAACATCTTGATATTGTTATTTTTTCATATTTATTCTGTAACTTGTTCATAACTTTTAAAGCTGTGGCATTAGTCCAGCATATGAATAATAATAATAATAATAATAATAATAATAATAATAATAATAATAATAATAATAATAATAATAATAATAATAATAATAATAATAATATTAATAACAATATTTTGGTAGGAGACTTTCTTTCCAGCATTTTGAACTGAATATGACCGCCTGGTATTCAGTTTGTGGGGAAATTTCTCCAAGTTTACTCCTAATTATTAAGTACTTATGTTATTCCCATTTTCAAGGGGGGTGATACTGTCCTTTTCAAATTCTATCCTCATTTTATACAACGTATAAAGAAAGTTCGGTCGACAATGTCGTCTATTTGCATCTTCTTTGTCCTGTGGTACTGTATGAAGTGTTCAGTTCGTCCATTAGGTATAAAGAGGTCCAAGATTACCAATTCGGCAACTCAAGTCTTATGGGTAGTTGGATCTCATGGGTGGTGTTGAATGTGTGAAAACCCTCTTGTTGCTCTTGCAAATGATGATGCTCTTTTGACACCATTCCTTTTCTCGATGTTGACCTTTGGTTATTGAATCTTGTATCAGATATTTGTGTCAAATTTATTATTAGTGAACATTTTGAGGGATAAAGATAAGCTATTAGAGTAACTTTGTTAGCCTATCTATGACTCTGTGTCCTCCCGACCGAAGCCTTTTCAATTGTTTTATATAAAGAACTCATAAAAGATTTTAGAAGTCACTCTTAATTGCAAATTTCCCTTTCAAAATCATATCAAGTCTGTGTTTTCTTCAGTTGCACTGAAAATTGGTGAACTGAGGAAAGTCAGTTCAAGTTTGTGGGACCTGTCTATATTAAGGCTCTTTTTATTCTTACCTCTTTTGAATTTTCTTCCCTCTGAATTGTTGACGAAAATCTTAAGAACTACCAAATTCCTATTTAGTAATTTTGACATTGATATCTGGAACCGTCGTACAATTTGTACATCCTTTGTATTCTTGTTTTCCCATACTATACCATCAGGGTCATAATATGCTATCCAATATAATAAATTCCCTTTTTTCTCTTAAAACTCACTACTGTAGGGTATCGTAGAAGCTTTGTTCCTTCTCAGACAAAATTACAAAATGGTCTTCCTCATCAAGTCATTGATTCGACGGATATTCAGAAGTTCGAACTTGGTGCAAACACTTCTCCGCTGAACAAGAAAATATTAAATAGATTCTACCCACAGTGTTTATGTAACCTATTCATTTCAAATTTTTATTTTACTATTCTCGTTCATCTGTTATAGTTTATTATTGAAATCGTTACAATTCCACATTTTTATATCCAACTAATAATGCAGATTTTTTTTAATCAAGATATTAATAATAGTAATACAAATAATAATTGCATTAATAAATTGTTATTCTCTTAATATATTTTTTCGGAATAGAATACATAACATATTAGGATATATTGGATGTCTGAGAAGCCTTTGTTTATTGGCTATATAATTCACTAGTGGTTAAGTAACAAAAGCTAATTTATGGCCTTTTTAACTTAGTGACCACATTATTTCGTTATGTGCCCAATTTCTTTTGACTGGTTGATGATACGTAGTTATCACTATGAAAAAAATTAGTTATGATATAATCATATTAATGTTAAACTTACTATATTTGACATTAATAATATTTGACATTAATAAGTTTCTATATGATTTAATCTCTTATTAAATATTTTTAAACAAAGGGGTATTGGATATATAGGTTGCTTTACAATAAATATAATTTTGTACCACAACTACTATCAATTAATTCTAATTACTCATTGCTAAAGTTTATCTGGATATTTACTTATATTTTCATTCATACTTTGATTGGGATTTTAGTTGTCCAGGCTAGTGGGTTTATAGCAGTTTTTTATTCCTTTAAACCGTAGGCAATTACAATAGGGAGATGATATTTGACGTCAAATTCCCACGTGCTGGTTCACAGTAACTGCTTCAGGCGCTCTCAGGCGCTGGATTCCTAATACAGCCACCCCGTAACTTGACTTATGTAATTATTATCCAGTTTGAATAGGAAAAGAACAGTATGTGATCTGAATTGTAGTGGTTTTTATTATGCATTACGCATTGTTTGTCATCAGAAATGTAGTAAATCGACTGCATTATGAAATAGGAAACCAACCAGCACGTGCAACATTCGGGACAATGTTTACACTAGACCCAGTTTGTCTGTTGCTATGGTAACTAACTAAGGCTACATATTATGGACCAAAAATCCACCCACCTGTAATTGATCGTCAGTGCTGGCTGTGGTCAAGAAAAGGAGCCTAGGGCTAGCAATTCGACCTAAAGAGATTTGCAGAAATACCAAAAGATAATTCTTTTGTCGACACCCATATCATAGGGAAAAAAGTGTGAGTTGAAAAATAAAGAATACACTTAGTTATTTCCTCTAGAACCAGAACGTCAACTGGGCATGCCTAATCCTTCACTAGGGTGCCCAATCACAGCAGTGGCCTCCAGAGTAGAGCAGATCAGGTTTAGGTCGATCTGTTTTTCAACAAATTGTACTAGCCTTGAGTCAATTAATTTTCATTTCCAGAAAACACAACTTGTTTTGTGCTATCAAGATGTTCTTATACAACAGAAGGAGAGAGGGTGTAGCAATACTACCAGTTATCTGTACAATCTACATTCAATGCAAGAATTTGCTCTACTTTATCGTGAATTATAAAGTCTTTTTTAATGCTTAAGATCATAAAATATTAAGTTAACGGTGAAGTGGAATTTGAAGACACACTTTTATGACATTTCTTACCCTGAGGGTGTTTGATTAATGCGAACCGTTTCGTTTTATTATTTTCCTATTCTGTTCTTATATCGATACGCCATATATTCCAAGGATTTTTTATTCATATATATGCCTGCAGTCACAAATAATCATATATATATATATATATATATATATATATATATATATATATATATATATATATATATATATATATCGTTCTAAGACAACTCATCCCCGGACAACTCATCCTATATATATGTATATATATATATATATATATATATATATATATATATATATATATATATATATATATATATGTATATATATATATATATATATTTAAAATATATGTATCTATATATGTATATATATATATTTATATATATGTATATACACATATCTATAAGTATATATATATATATACATATATATATATATATATATATATATATATATATATAGATAGATAGATAGATATAGATATATATGCATATATATATATATATATATATATATATATATATATATATATATGTATATATATATGTGTGTGTGTGTATATATAATATATATATATATATATATATATATATATATATATATATATATACATATATATATATATATATATATATATATATATATATATATATGTATGTATGTATGTATATATATATATATATATATATATATATATATATATATATATATATATATATATATATATATATATATATATGTACACATATATATGTATGCATATATATATATATATATATATATATATATATATATATATATATATATATATATATATATCCAATTATATTTGTACATATGCATATACATATGTGTGTTTATTCTAATAGTCCCTTTTTACCAGTTACGCATGCAATTTAATAACCACAATCACCTCAAATTTCTTGCTTTCATGTTTTTACCTTCGTTTGATATGGTTATAACTACTATACTGTAAAAAAAAATGAAAGCCAAAGCGACTCTTAACTCTCCCATTACAGGATTAAACCCGTGGTACTAGAAGGTAAAGTGAACATGCACTTCCGTATCATACTGTGAAGAGTACTTTTATCTGGAAAATTCATATGTATTTTGCTTGTGTTGACCAGACACAGGTGTATCATCGTATTGGAGTGATCATAATTGACTTTTTGGAAAATTATCAAACGTTACATGAAGAGTGGAACGCATCAGTGCTGCAAAAAATAAACAACATATAACAAAGAAGAGGAAATATAGAGAAAAATTTTAAAAAGTTTTGTTATGGGAGAAACGAAACTCTTTCATGGTAATTTCTCGTTAAGGCGGAATATTTTTGGGATGACCATTATTGGGCATCTAAGAGAGTTCATATGGAGAAGATTCCTAGCCCCTAGCTTCGATCTACATCTTTGATCCGATGTTGTCATTTATTTCCTAGTCGTCACCCATCCCAGCATCAACCACACCCAGCATATCTTGGGAGTTCCTTTTTTAACTTCCTTATAATCAGACATAACTTTTCAATCGCAAGATGGACTTATCTCAATGTTTATCCAAAAGCACCCTTCTGGACCAACTTCCCGCGTCGGACGTGTGATCTTCTCTTCGTCAAAATCAAAACACTCTTCTTGTTATGGGATTTCGAAAATCCTTTACTTTCAAATATAGCTTTTGAAGTATGTCTTGACGTAATTTGTTTGTTACCATAAAAAAGGCTCAGAAACTAATGTTCTTGATGTCCTCCAGAATTCAAGAGAGACCTGGGTAAAGAAGGAAAAAATAGCTTCCTCGACTTCAAAAAAAAGGCTTTACAATACTTTTTCTACTCTACACTTTTTGTAAGAGAGAGAGAGAGAGAGAGAGAGAGAGAGAGAGAGAGAGAGAGAGAGAGAGAGAGAGAGAGAGAGAGAGAGAGAGAGGGTTATTAACAAAAACGAGTAAAAGAATAATTTTCAAATTGGAGTGGAGTTAATATGAGAAGTTAGATCATATCTTCTGACCTTTACCAAACATTTCAGAAAAATGAACAATATCTGACATCTGTTCAAAGCAGAAATCTATGACATGACTACGGACGATTGGTAGACGCAACACTGGGATGTTTCCAAAATATTTGCCTTTAGCATCAAAATTAGTTTGATAAATGCCACAAGTTAATAGAAGCTGTAAGTATACTAATTTAGATATTCTTTCGTTTTGAAACTCTTCGATATATAGCAGATTAATTATTTAATTCATCACGATAGCTATATATAGTGTAAATCAATGCATGGATGTCTGCTATTCGCAATACAAGTTTTGTATTCTTTTAAAGATCCTCATGATTGGCAGAAGCTAGGGACAATGACTATTCTCTAGATCAGTGATTCCCAGCCTAGGGTTCACGGACCACTTTGGTGCCTGCAAAGGTAATACAGGGGGTTCCGTGAACAAAATTGAAACCTAGGTACACATTTATATACTTTAGTCTGATTTTTTTCTCTCTCTCTTTCTCCCGCTGAGTTAATTGGCCGAAAATGTACAGTATCCACCAAAAATAGTTTTGACATTAGGTTGGAAGGGAATATACTTCAGTATATATAAATAATTAATATAATTTCAATATAGAAAGTAGTGACTAATCTAGGAAAGCCAAGATTCTTGAATCGTAAGACCACCATTTACCGATTGCGGTATTAGTACAAAACAGCAATTGCGCTTCGAAAGTACTCTCTCTCTCTCTCTCTCTCTCTCTCTCTCTCTCTCTCTCTCTCTCTCTCTCTCTCTCTCTCTCTCTCTATCTCTCTCTCCAAGAGTTGCCCGGATCCAATAAGAACATATTTTGGAGATGAGATAAGGGAAAATTATAAACTGTATTGTATAATGAATGAAGTAATTTATGAAAATGGCATGAAATTTTTAAGATTCGTATATATATATATATATACATATATATATATATATATATATATATATATATATATATATATATATATATATATATATATTTATATATATATATATATATATGTATATATATATATATATATATATACAAATATATATATATATATATATATATATATATATATATATATATATATATATATATATATATATATATATATATATATATATAAATATATATATATATATATATATATATATATATATATATATATATAGATATATATATGTATATACATATACATATATATATATATATATATATATATATATATATATATATATATATATATGTATATTTATATATACATACATATATATATATATATATATATATATATATATATATATATATATATATATATATATATATATATATATATATATATATATCTTTTGCTTTCATTGCGCAAGAATATTATAGGAACCTTAGCCCATCGTTGCAGTTGACTTTTATCATTGCAGCTCGACTGGAATCTTTAATTCTCTCTTCCACCGACATACTCGTGTTTTACATTCCAAAATGTACATTGAAAAAATGAAAATGAAAATCTTTGGATTTGAAATAAAAAGAACTCTTTACCAAAAACTGAGATAACAATATATCTGGGATCACAGAGTATAGAGATCATAGATAGAAAACCCTGAACTGGAACTTTATTCCAATCCAGTGCAGGATTGAACTTCGGCAATATGTCGCTGAAAAAATTGTTCGGTCATTTTGAAACGTATTTACAGACAAACAGACAAAGACATTAATCGTTCATATGATTGGAGAATGCCTCGGTATCAGTAAAACAAGGTAAAGTAATGAGTTTATTTTCTCTATTTCTTCTTTTATTTGAATTTATTCATTATCCAATTTAGGAATCTTGTATGCTAAGTTAATTAAGTCAGCATGATAGTTGATAGAACTTTCAATATCCACCGGAGAGAGGTTGGGAAAACACATTTGATTGAAGGAATCTTCGGTAGTGAAAAGGTTGGGAATCACTGGTCTAATAGGACACTGCCCAGAGACTGACCATCTATGCTATGATCAGCGTCCAAGCCATTCCCCACCCAAGCTATGGAAAGCCAGAAACTAAATAAAACTATCGAACTTGAGCGAGTCTCGAACACCAGTTTAAAAGGTTACCAAAATTGTCCTTTCTAATAGGCTTAGTTTAAAATTGAATGAGACTTATTTCCTCGATGCAATAGAATTTGAATTTGACAATTTTACTATTTTTACGAGTAAAATCTGTATTTTCAAAATGTTACGCGTAATAATAAAGGATATGTTTATTTAAGAACACAACAATCCTGATCTCATATGCAAACTCCTACATAAGGATAGAACGACCAAGTTATTGTTACTGAATTTAGTATCTACTATTTTCTACATATATAATAAATAATGAAATTTTAGTAAAGAAATTGCTACGGAAGCTCAGCAGAATAAGGATTACGAAAATAAAACTTCAGCAGAATAGCCTAATGATGGATATAGATT
>NC_090740.1:100796941-100799441 GCF_036898095.1 Palaemon carinicauda | reverse complement strand
ATTGCAGTTTAATGAAAGATTAAAAAAGAAAATTAGATAAGGGCTAGATTAAGTAAAATTTTTTACTCAAAGCGACTGAAAATTCATATAAAAATCAGGCTAAATAAGAGTATAGCGAGATTGATGTTAGTGTGTGCACATGAGTCATGGTATGAAAATGAAACCATTATCCAACAAATTATGTAGATTTGAGAACAACTCCCTTAGAAGAATATTGGACGTTGAATGGCAGGGCAAGATTACATATGAAACCATATGAAAGATTACTCGAGTGCCATAAGGGGTTGAAATTATGGTGAGGGGTAGATGGAGATGGTTTGGACATGCTCTTTGTAGTCCCCAAGGAAAAATTAGTTTAAAAAAAAAAATTCATCTAGGCTTCACAAGGCACAAGAAGAGCTAGAGGACCCAAGCTTACATGGCTGAGGACTTTGAAGCGTGAAATAGGAGATGAAGAATGAAGAAGTATTAATTTTAAAAGGTCCAGACAGAGACTACAGGTGAAATCCGACTGAAGGCCTTTGCGTCAATAGGCGTAAGAGGAGATGATGACAGAAGATGAGTACCTTGAAAAGTTCAATGTGAAAAAATACATACATTGCCATAATTAGCATTTATTGCGTTCAAAAGTTAATGTATGGATTCTATGATGTATTGTTTTTGACAAAAACATTAAACTATAAAAATATGTTTTCCTGTTGCATTTATTTCGTCATAAGGGTAAATGTTTTTGATTATGGAAATAAACCCGTTGCTGGTAAGAGTGAAGTGAAGTTGCAATCTATTGAGAGGTTAAGCTCATTTAAAGAAAGTGGGAAAGTTAAGAAACAATATTATCGAAATTTAGGTAACATGAACAAATAGGTTACACCCTGAAGTCAAATTATGGAGCCTAATAAATCTCAAGGTCAATCAACAGATCTTTAATTTCACGAGATCGAAAAGCTAAACTAGTTACTTTAGCCTCAGGAAAACAGAAATGAGGAAGTTCAAGTTTTTTATTACACTGTTTACTGTCAAAAACATCAACCAAAAGGGTTGCCTTTTCTTTGCACAGTGAGTGACTGAGCCATCTGGTTCAAGAAATGGAGGAGCTGTTGCATCTACACCAAAGAGTATAGATTTAAGGGTAGACCACCATTTATGTTCCTGAGTTGCACCCAAAAGGGTTTCTTTTATGGTTAAATTGTATTCCTTTTCAGTTGAGGCATAAACTCTGAGCAAAAGCTATAAGCTGAGTATAGTTATTAAAGGTCAAATCTGATCTGTTACCATTCCAAAGATGATAGGCCTCCTGCTTCTCCAAATAAGCACGTCCACATTCATCACTGAACCACGGTACCTTAGCACACGAGAAGGGATATGCCTATCAATTATGTTGACTAGAATCTCATTCAAAAGGACAAAGGAATCCACATAACTATATGATGGTGTCCAATTCAAGCACAAAAGGTCATGCAATAACCCATTCCAGTTTACTTGAGATTTCATATAGATTTTACAAGAGTATGAAACATCAAGGACAGGCTACTCAATCTTCACTACTAATGAGATCAAGGAATGATCAGATGTCCCGACTGGAGAACCAACCTTACTAGTTATAACACCAGAGGAGTAAGTGTATACGAGGTCCAAACAATTACCAGACCTATATATAGCTTCACGTGTTATTTGCTCACAGCCTGATTCAGAGGCAAAGTCTAAAGCTCTTAAGGCATGGCGATCGGTAGGAGAGATAGAACTTAACCACTCTCTATGGTGAGCATTAAAATCACCAACAAAGACAAAAGAAGCCTTTCTATCATCTTGTATCTTAGCCATTATGGTAAGAAAACAATCGATGATAGAATCATCCATGTCTGGATTCCGGTAGATCAAACACAAATAAACGTAGTTATGCCTGCCACAAACTTTTATTACCTGAACCTCATGACATCGACATTCATAGCAGGACTTATTAGAAGCAGGGTACTCTGTCCTAATATACACCGCCATTCCCCTGGCCCTAATTGATGTCCTTACGTTTCAACATTATTGGCTTCTTAAAAATAGTTATAAGGAGCTCAGATGAGTGCTTCATATTAGAAACCAATGTTTCTGAGCACAAAAGTATACCATGCTGTCTGGAGGCAGCTGTATGGTCTTGAATAGTTGCATGAAGACCACGAATATTGCAATACAGAAGACGACATTGACGAAATCTAGGACGTGCTGGTCCCGGATTTCGCTGAATATCTCCAGACAGCCTAAGAATTTATATTAATAAAGAACAGATATCATACTTAAAACCTAGATTAAGAAGAATTATAACAAAAACAATATGTACAGAATTATAAATAATGGGATTGATCAAATCCATAGACTATAGTAAAAAGTCGGAAAAACTGGTCAACATGAAGGAGCCGATACACCATGCAAGGCTAAATACCCTCAAGGAAGCCACTTCAACTGAAGGGAGGTCAGTAAGGATGGTTTTGAGAAGAAAAAGGATCAGATAAGG
>NC_090740.1:100784441-100789441 GCF_036898095.1 Palaemon carinicauda | reverse complement strand
TGCTATTTAATGTTTTGTTATGTTTAAAAATGTAAAGAATACGGAGTGAAGTGAGGACATGTACTTATCCTCAATTACTTAGATTTCTAAAAAGTCGTTTCATCGAGAGAGAGAGAGAGAGAGAGAGAGAGAGAGAGAGAGAGAGAGAGAGAGAGAGAGAGAGAGAGAGAGAGAGAGAGAGAGTAGCCTTCACCAATCAGGAATAATACTTGTGCCGTGCAAGACTACTTCTTCAAGAAACTCAGAAAAGGTGTTAAAATTAGAATAAGATGATTGAATTTTTTAATCGTGTGAACTTTTACGAAATTTTGTTCTCCCACATCCAATAAATGTTCTATTGTTAAATTTAGTAGTTTGAAGTCTGGCTGTGTTAGGTAGGAATGTTAAAAAGAGCATATAAACTTTTGAATGAAATTGTGCTCTTCCTAGACATGAAAGGTAACTCCATCCCTAAAATGAATGATAATGAGCGGAAGTGTCACTTGGCCTTTTCGGTATATATAACAGACTATCTCAGCACCTTGAATGTTTAACTTCAAGGGAATTCATCAACTCACTAATGACCTGTTCTCCCTTATCAGCAAGTTTCAGACCAAATTAAGGTTGCGGAAATCACAGCTAACAAATAAAAAAAAAAAACAGCCCACATCCATACATTAAAGAACTATGTAATAGTTGATGAGCAGTGTCTGCAATGCAGTGACAAGTTTGCAGATACAAGGAAAATTTTTATGAGATTCTACGACCTTAGAAAATAGTCGCTGGCTGTTGAACAGTCTGCTTTCTCTATATCTTATTATTATTATTATTATTATTATTATTATTATTATTATTATTATTATTATTATTATTATTATTATTACTTACTTACTTACTAACCAGCAACCGTAGTTTGAAAAGAAGATTGCTAAAACCCTAGTATATGCAAATGGAAATAAATGAACTGCAATGTTATAATAAACTGAAAAATAAATAAGGTTTTAGGTTTCTATATCAGTTCTAAAACATTTACCAAACACAAAATATCCCAATCTATCTTTGCATGATGTCATATCAGCCATGCAACCTAGTATTGACCAGATATTATTATTATTATTATTATTATTATTATTATTATTATTATTATTATTATTATTATTATTATTATTATTATTATTACTAGCTTAGCTAAAGCACATTCGAAAAGCAGGATGCTTCCAGGCCATGGGCTCAAACAGGGAAAGATAGGCCAGCGAGTGAAAGAAATATGGAAACTAATAAACTCCATGAAAAGTAATAAAAAATTGAAATGAAATATTCTAATAACAGTAATACTATTAAAACAATTAAATATTTTAAGAGCAGTAAATACAATAAAATAGATCTTTCATATATAGACTATAAAAAAAAGACTTATGTCAGCTTGTTCGACATGAAATCTTTGCTGCAAGTTTAAACGTTTGAAGTTCTACGGATTCAACTGTCGAATTAGGAAGATCATTCCACAACTTGTTAATAGTTGGAATAAAACTTCTAGAATAATGTGTAGTAGTAGGCCTCATGGTGGAGAAGGCGTGACTATTGGAATTAACTGCATGCCTAGTATTACCAACAGGCTTCTACTGCCCGCGAAGAAATGAATGTAAACAATGGTCAAAGTTATGAAAAATATTATGCAACATGCATGCCGAACTAATTGAACGACGGCCCCAGAGATTAATATTCAAATCAGGAATAAGAGAATTGATAGAATGCAATTTCCTTTCCAATGTATTAAGATGGGAATCAGCAGCTGAAGACCAGACAGGAGGACAATACTCGAAAGAAGGTAGAATGAAAGAATTAAAACACCTCTTCAGAATAGCATGATAATCACAAATCTTAAAAGACTTTCTCAATAAGCCAATTTTCTGTGTCAGTGAAGGAGAGACAGACCTAACGTGTTTCTCAAAAATAAATTTGTTGTCGAGAGTCCCATTAACACTCATTTCAAAAGTCATGCAGAGCTAAAGAAACATTATCATTGCTGAGATCGGGATGTTGAGGAGTAACTGTCTTCATTCATGAGATGGAATTGATGGAAGGACAATAGCATCATCTGCGTATGCAACGATTTTTTGTTTATTTTTTTTTTATTCATTTATTTTTTTTTTTTAAGGTCAAACCACATGTCATGGGTATATGGTATGAAAATTAGTTGGCCAAGAACACTACCCCGAGAAACACCAGATATCATATTCCTATACTCACTATGATGCCCATCAATAACAACACTTAGTGACCTTTCACTTAAAAATTCACTAATGATGCTAAGAAAAGACCCACGTAATCCAAACTTTTTTAAGTTTGGAAACAGGAACCTCATGACTAATACACCACTGAAAAAAAAAAAAAAAAAAAAAAAAAAACATCATCCTTACATCCCGACCACCATCAAGAGAATGCTGAGATTTGGCCCAACAAATGAAACGTCAGCCATCCCACAAGACTAGTTTTCCATTTTCTTGCATAGAGAATGAAAGGATATTCTTACCAGTTTAGGTACTGTACACAGTTATCGTTATATGCAAATTACAGCCATATTTACAAATAAATGGTCCCTGAGAAATATACATAATTAATTCAGATTGGTAACTAGGTGAGAAATCAACAGCATTTTGTTTAGGATGGGGATATCAAGAATCTTAGTACTAGAGATAATAGTTCAAAGGAGAATCTTTTATTCCACATTGTAATATATATTGTATTCGCATGTCCTGTGAAACCTTTTATAACATAATGTTTTTCATTAGTCAAAAGTAAAGAACTAATTAGTAATTGTGTTCTTATTGAGGTCATCTTCCTAATGGCCCTATGTCGGGCCTTCCATGACATGAGATTCTTGACTAGTGGCCCTTCTTTTGGTAAAGTTGCACATCCTGCCCTAGAATGTAGGGTATAGAAATCTTGAATTATCATTAATGGGGAATACCTTAACAACATGTGATTTGCAAATGGCATAGTTCTGTTTGTTGCAAAAGATCATAGAAAATTTAAAAAGAGAATGTAGAAAACGATATGGATTAGTTAGTATTCAGCTTGATGAGTCTACTGTCATCCAATCCTGCTAACAACTCATGACTTTTGTAAGATATATTTATGATTAGGACTTGCATAAAGAATCCTTATTTTGTAAACCTCTCGAGCAATCTACTTAGGGTCAAGATGTAATGCAAAAATATGAAGAATTTTTAGAAGCTGAAGGTCTTGACTCACTGCATGATCCACAAGCAAGCTCATGAAAAACACTACCCTCAGAATTACACGATACTCTTAACACCAATACAAAGACAATTAACATTGTTAAAGGTTGTGCTCCTAATACACACCTTCCCAAGAAACTCTATAAAACATATGCATGCAGCTCATGAAAACCTCTTATTCCATAGAGCAGTTCACGGGCTGTTCAAAAGAAACGTAACTCAGCATATATAAGAGCTCAAGAGAAGATATAATCTTCTCTTTCTGGATATAAAGCAAGTATTATTTACTCTCTGATTGATCTTCAGATATTCAAATAGTTGAACACACTCAACATTAAACGCCAAAGGAAAGGACGATTAGTTACCCAACATCTTTAGGACTTAGAAGATGAATTTAAAAGTACTTCCCAGATTTACAAAGCCAAACCTCTCAGCTAGTAAGGCTTCCCTTCACTGCCTAGTAACATGCATTTCCAATGACAATGGTGATGGCCAAACTGAGCTATTGGCACGTCAAGAAGATTTGGGAGCCAAGATGAAGTTTCAACAAGTAATTCACTGTAGTTTGGTCATCAATAGAAGCTACAAATTCAAATTCATGTGAATTAGCTTTTCACCACCTCCTGCCATTCTCATAATCATCATAACACATGTCATAATTTCATTTCAGAATTATAAAGTTATTACTTTTATCAGATCCAAAGATCAAAGACGATTTTGTGGGAGTAATATATTTTTTTAAATCTAATGTTTTCATTCTTAATTTTTCTATAACTTTTGCTGAAAAAAGTATTAGCAAATCATGCTTTTTGTGACTATATTTTATGTAAAGAAAACTATTGAGATAATTTTCCTTTTTTTGCAAACTATTATTAACTTATTTTCATAATACAGTAATATGTGATCGAGTAATGACGAAATACAAATTTCATTACTTGTTGAAAAAAAGAAAATCAGTAGAACACGGAGAATACTATTACATATATATATATATATATATATATATATATATATATATATATATATATATATATATATATATATATATATATATATATATATATGAGCCTAATGAATGTAGGGTGGCAGACAGTCAATACAATCAGTAGTAACGGAGAGGGAGCCATGGATGAGGATCATCCATGAAATGTGGGTAACGACCAAAAAATGTTTGGGGCCACTTCTCTGGGTACACACAATCACACATACAAATACGCGTGTTTGTGCATACACATATATCTTTCCCTTTCGACGATGACATATGCACACATTCTTGTAAATGTACAACTCCTAAGAAATAAGAAAGAAATATATATATATATATATATATATATATATATATATGTATATATATATATATATATATATATATATATATATATATATATATATATATATATATATATATATATATATATATATATATATATATATGCGATTTCTCATTGCACTGGATACCACTTTTTATTTATCTTTTGAAATTTCGCTTTTGGTATTTTTATTTTTATTTCTACATATTTTTAATTTCAGAATAAACAGTTTTTCTTTTGCAATTTCTATTGTAAATATTGAAGAATGGGTCAGAATTAAGAGACTTCCAATCCGTACGTGAAATATTTTTGTTTCAGATTTTATTATATATTTTTTTTCATTGTGTTTTAATACTCTCTTATTTTGGGAAATATAAATATACGAAGTAATCTATATCCATCATTGGGCTATTTTGCTGAAGTTTTACTTTCGTAATCCTAATTTTTAAGAGCTTTCGTAGCATTGTGT
>NC_090740.1:100756941-100779441 GCF_036898095.1 Palaemon carinicauda | reverse complement strand
AAAGGACAATAGTAACGTCCATATTCGTTCCTGGTTCTAATACGACATCTGAATATCTAAATTGGTTGAGAGACTTTTGTTCAGTTTCATATCATACATGATTTATATACTTTAGAAGCCTATATGAGGTATATATAATATTATATGAGCAAGAACAAGAGCCATTGAAAAGTTTCATTGTGTGAGATTTTGGAAACTATTGAACATACCAGACAACAAAGAAATGATGATTATGGAAGCTGATTATTATTATTATTATTTTTTTTTTTTTTTTTTAATGGAGAGTGGATTCTATTAATGAAGTTTACCAAAAAGGCCACTCATGCCGCAATAGGCAATCCAATAATAAAATGATTCAGATTCTCAGATCTTGGGTGTATACCGAGCACAAAGCATCATCCCAGTCATTAACTTCCATCAAGCCACTCAAGTAACACTACAATCTTCATCACTCTTGCTGCATTGTACTAGTGGTTTAATTAATTATATGTGGAAATAAAGGAAAGATAGATAAATATAAATGTTTAGAGTTTTGCTATTATTTAAAATTATTTTAAGAATTTTCCCAATACCCAACTTGCTTAGATTATTATTATCGGATTGTTATTCAGATATTGTTTTGTCGTCCTTAATAAACAGAATGATGGGAAGTAGCTATGGCAGATTTTGTTGATGTATGAAAAAATAACTGCCTATATACTAATGCTATTCAGCCGTGATCTAAGAACGTCTAGAGGAAATAACTAAGTGTATTCTTTATTTTTTCAACTCACACTTTTTTTCCCATGATATGGGTGTCGACAAAAGAATTATCTTTTGGTATCTGAGCAAATCTCTTTAGGTCGAATTGCTAGCCCTAGGCTCCTTTTCTTGACCACAGCCAGTACTGACAATCAATTACAAGTGGGTGGATTTTTGGTCCATAATAGGTAGCCTAAGTTAGTTACCATAGCAACGGACAAACTGGGTCTATTGTAAACATTGTTCCGAATGTTCCACGTGCGGTATGGTTTCCTTTTTCATAATGCAGTCGATTTACTACATTTCTGATGACAAACAATGCGTAAAGCATAATAAAAACCACAACAATTCAGATCATATACTGTTTTTTTTCCTATTCAAACTGGATAACAATTACATAAGTCAAGTTACGGGGTGGCTGTATTAGGAATCCAGCAATTTCCTATGTCCGAGAGCGCCTGAAGCAGTTATTGTGAACCAGCACGTGGTAATTTGACGTCAAATATAATCTCCCTATTGCAATTGCCTATGGTTTAAAGGAATAAAAAACTGCTATAAACCCACTAGCCTGTACAACTAAAATCCCAATCAAAGTATGAATGACAATGTAAGTAAATATCTAGATGAACTTTAGCAAAGAGTAATGAAAATTAATTGATAGCAGTTGTGGTACAAAATTATATTTATTGTAAAGCAACCTATATATCCAATACCCCTTTGTTTGAAAATATGTATTAAGAGATTAAATCATTAAGAAATTGATAAATGTCAAATATAGTAATTTTACATTAATATGATTATATCATAACACATTTTTTTCATAGTGATAACTACGTATCATCATCTAGTCAAAAGAAATTGGGCACATAACGAATTAATGTGGTCACTAAATTAAAAATAGCATCAATTAACTTTTGTTACTCAACCACTAGTGACTTATATAGCCGAAAACATAGGCTTCTCAGACATCCAATATATCCTAATCTGTTATGTATTGTATTCCGAGAAAATATATTAAGAGAATAACAATTTATTAATGTAATTATTATTTTTATTACTATTATCTATATCTTGATTTAAAAAATCTGCATTATTAGTTGGATATAAAAATGTGGAATTGAAACGATTTCAGTAATAAACTATAACAGATGAACGAGAGAAGTAAAATAAAGATTTGAAATGAATAGGTTACATAAACACTGTGGGTAGAATCTATTTAATATTTTCTTGTTCAGCGAAGAAGTGTTTGCACAAAGTTCGAACTTCTGAATACCCGTCGAATCAATTACTTGATAAGGAAGACCATTTTGTAATTTTGTCTGAGAAGGAACAAAGCTTCTACGATACCCTACAGTAGTGAGTTTTAAGAGAAGAAAGGGAATTTATTATATTGGATAGCATATTAAGACCCGGATGGTATAGTATGGGAAAACCAGAATACAAAGGATGTACAAATTGTACGACGGTTTTAGATGTCAATGTCAAAATTACTAAATAAGAATTTGGTAGTTCTTAAGATTTTCGTCAACAATTCAGAGGGAAGAAAATTCAAAAGAGGTAAGAATAAAAAGAGCCTTAATATGGACAGGTCCCACAAACTTGAACTGACTTTCCTCAGTTCACCAATTTTCAGTGCAACTGAAGAAAACACAGACTTGATATGATTTTGAAAGGGAAATTTGCAATTAAGAGTGACTTCTAAAATCTTTTATGAGTTTTTTTATATAAAACAATTGAAAAGGCTTCGGTCGGGAACACAGAGTCATAGATAGGCTAACAAAGTTACTCTAATAGCTTATCTTTATCCCTCAGAATTTTCACTATCAATAAATTTTACACACATATCTGATACAAGATTCAATAACCAAAGGTCAACATCGAGAAAAGGAATAGTGTCAAAACAGCATCATCATTTGCAAGAGCAACAAGAGGGTTTTCACACATTCAGCACCACCCATGAGATTCAACTACCCATAAGACTTGAGTTGCTGAATTGGTAATCTTGGACATGTTTATACCTAATGGACGAACTGAACACTTCATACAGTACCACAGGACAAAGAAGATGCAAATAGACGACGTTGTCGACCGAACTTTCTTTATACGTTGTATAAAATGAGGATATAATTTGAAAAGGACAGTATCACCCCCCTTGAATATGAGAATAACATAGGTACTTAATAATTAGGAGTAAACTTGGAGAAATTTCTCCTCAAACTGAATACCAGGCGGTCATATTCAGTTCAAAATGCTGGAAAGAAAGTATCTTACCAAAATATTATTATTATTATTATCATTATTATTATTATTATTATTATTATTATTATTATTATTATCATTATTATTGTTACTATTATTATTATTATTATTATTATTATTATTATTATTATTATTATTATTATTATTCATATGCTGGAATAATGCCACAGCTTTAAAAGTTATGAACAAGTTACAGAATAAATCTGAAAAAATAACAATATTAAGATGTTCATATACAAAATACGAATTTGTTCATCCCCATTTGTGTGTTGATTTGATCTAATACAGTCAGAAATGGATCTATTCTACCTTTCATTTAAGGAATTGAATTTGACATCACTTTAGCCAGGAAAAGTGGTTTACCGTCCCCTTTACGACAGGAATTGTGGTCCAAGTAATAGATAACGACTTGTTAAACGGAGTAAGTTCAATTCTTATTATCGTGATATCCTCACCGCTGTCAGCTCTCCGTCACTTGCCCATCTCTTCAGATATAAGGAAATTCGATAAAAAAAAACTGAAGAGTTGGTGTTGTCGTAGGACCATTGCAGATGTCGATGCACGATATTATTTTGAGTATTTTCATCCAGTTCATTATTACTCTTCCCAAATCGATTTCTAATTTATTTGTACGTCATTTACAAACCCTATATTCTCTGGAGCTGGGGGGAGAGTGACTGCTCCCCGCACTCTAGTTTTGGGGTGTTTGAATGTGCGTGGATGTAGTACGATAGAGAGTAAAAGATGTGAGATTGGAAGTATGTTTAGAAGTAGAAGGATGGATGTATTGGCCTTGTGTGAGACAAAGATGAAAGGAAAGGGTGAAGTGATGTTTGGTGAAATGTCTGGTAGAGTGTCTGGGATTGAAAGGGGAAGAGCGAGAGAGGGTGTGGCTTTATTGTTGAGTGAATGGATGACAGGTAAAGTAGTGGAATGGAAGGAGATATCATCTAGGTTAATGTGGGTAAGGGTTAGGTTGGGTAGGGAATGTTGGGCGTTTGTCAGTGCGTATGGGCCAGGTAGTGAGAAAAGTGAAGAAGAGCGGAATGAGTTCTGGAGTGAATTAACTAGGTGTGTAGAAGGACTGGGTAGAAGGAATTATGTGGTTGTTATGGGTGACTTAAATGCTAGAGTGGGTGCTGGAGAGGTAGAAGGTGTCATTGGGAAATATGGCGTACCAGGTGAAAATGAGAGTGGTGAGAGACTGGTAGATATGTGTGTTGAACAAGAGATGGTAATAAGTGCTAGCTTTTTTAAAAAGAAAGATAAGAATAAGTATACATGGGTAAGAGTGGCAAATGGAAGAGTAGTAGAAAGGGCATTAATGGATTATGTGTTGATAACAAAAAGAATGTTTGGAAGATTGAAAGACGTGCACGTGTTTAGGGGTATGGCTAACGGTATGTCTGATCATTTTTTGGTGGAAGGAAAATTGGTTGTAGCAAAAGAGTGGGGGAATAGAGTAGGTGGATGTAAAAGGGAGCTAGTGAGGGTTGAAGAGCTAATAAAACCGGGGGTAAAAAGTAAATATCAGGAAAGGTTGAAAATGGCATATGACGAGGTGAGAGTAAGAGAAACTGGTAATTTAGAGGAGGAGTGGAAGTTAGCAAAAGAAAATTTTGTTGGGATTGCAAGTGATGTATGTGGCAAGAAGGTTGTTGGAGGCAGCATGAGGAAGGGCAGTGAATGGTGGAATGAAGGAGTGAAGGTAAAAGTGGAAGAGAAAAAGAGGGCTTTTGAAGAATGGCTGCAGAGTAATAGTATAGAGAAGTATGAAAAATATAGAGAGAAAAAGGTGGAAGTAAAGCGCAAGGTACGTGAGGCAAAGAGGGCAGCTGACCTGAGGTGGGGTCAGGGACTGGGTCAGTCATATGAAGAGAATAAGAAGAAGTTTTGGAAAGAAGTGAAGAGAGTAAGGAAGGCCGGCGGAAGAATTGAAGAGACAGTGAAAGATGGAAATGGAAGGTTGTTAAAAGGAGAGGAGGTAAGGAAAAGGTGGGCGGAATATTTTGAAAGTTTGCTGAATGTTGAGGATGATAGGGAGGCAGATATAATTGCGGTTCCAGGTGTTGAGGTGCCAGTGATGGGAGATGAGAATGAGAGAGAGATTACAATAGAGGAAGTGAGGAGAGCACTAGATGAAACGAGAGTAGGAAAAGCATCGGGTATGGATGGTGTGAAAGCTGAGATGTTGAAGGAAGGGGGTGTGACTGTACTTGAATGGTTAGTGAGATTGTTTAATGTGTGTTTTGTGTTGTCAATGGTACCAGTAGATTGGGTCTGTGCATGTATTGTACCACTATATAAGGGTAAGGGAGATGTGCATGAGTGTTGTAATTCAAGAGGTATTAGTTTGTTGAGTGTAGTTGGAAAAGTGTATGGTAGAATACTGATTAATAGGATTAAGGATAAAACAGAGAATGCAATCTTGGAAGTACAGGGTGGTTTTAGAAGAGGTAGGGGTTGTATGAATCAGATTTTTACAGTTAGGCAGATATGCGAGAAATATTTAGCAAAAGGTAAGGAGGGGTATGTTGCGTTTATGGATCTGGAGAAAGCATATGATAGAGTTGATAGGGAAGCAATGTGGAATGTGATGAGGTTATATGGAGTTGGTGGAAGGTTGTTGCAAGCAGTGAAAAGTTTCTACACAGGTAGTAAAGCATGTGTTAGAATAGGAAATGAGGTGAGCGATTGGTTTCCGGTGAGAGTGGGGCTGAGACAGGGATGTGTGATGTCGCCGTGGTTGTTTAACTTGTATGTTGATGGAGTGGTGAGAGAGGTGAATGCTAGAGTGCTTGGACGAGGATTAAAACTGGTAGGCGAGAATGATCATGAATGGGAGGTAAATCAGTTGTTGTTTGCGGATGATACTGTACTGGTAGCAGACACAGAAGAGAAGCTTGACAGACTAGTGACAGAATTTGGAAGGGTGTGTGAGAGAAGGAAGTTGAGAGTTAATGTGGGTAAGAGTAAGGTTATGAGATGTACGAGAAGGGAAGGTGGTGCAAGGTTGAATGTCATGTTGAATGGAGAGTTACTTGAGGAGGTGGATCAGTTTAAGTACTCGGGGTCTGTTGTTGCAGCAAATGGTGGAGTGGAAGCAGATGTACGTCAGAGAGTGAATGAAGGTTGCAAAGTGTTGGGGGCAGTTAAGGGAGTAGTAAAAAATAGAGGATTGGGCATGAATGTAAAGAGAGTTCTATATGAGAAAGTGATTGTACCAACTGTGATGTATGGATCGGAGTTGTGGGGAATGAAAGTGATGGAGAGACAGAAATTGAATGTGTTTGAGATGAAGTGTCTGAGGAGTATGGCTGGTGTATCTCGAGTAGATAGGGTTAGGAACGAAGTGGTGAGGGTGAGAACGGGTGTAAGAAATGAGTTAGCGGCTAGAGTGGATATGAATGTGTTGAGGTGGTTTGGCCATGTTGAGAGAATGGAAAATAGCTGTCTGCTAAAGAAGGTGATGAATGCAAGAGTTGATGGGAGAAGTACAAGAGGAAGGCCAAGGTTTGGGTGGATGGATGGTGTGAAGAAAGCTCTGGGTGATAGGAGGATAGATGTGAGAGAGGCAAGAGAGCGTGCTAGAAATAGGAATGAATGGCGAGCGATTGTGACGCAGTTCCGGTAGGCCCTGCTGCTTCCTCCGGTGCCTTAGATGACCGCGGAGGTAGCAGCAGTAGGGGACTCGGCAGTATGAAGCTTCATCTGTGGTGGAAATGTGGGAGGTTGGGCTGTGGCACCCTAGCAGTACCAGCTGAACTCGGCTGAGTCCCTGGTTTAGGCTGGAGGAACGTAGAGAGTAGAGGTCCCCTTTTTGTTTTGTTTCTTGTTGTTGTCGGCTACCCCCCAAAATTGGGGGAAGTGCCTTTGGTATATGTATGTATGTATGTATATTCTCTCCAAATATCTCGCTTATCTCTTTTTAAGATATTATTATTATTATTATTATTATTATTATTATTATTATTATTATTATTATTATTATTATTATTATAAGCTAATTTATAACTCTAGTTGAAAAAGAAAGATGCTATAAGCCCAAGGGCTGCAATAGGGGAAAAAACCCTGTGATAGAAAAAAAAAAAAAAAAAGGAAATGAACCACAAGAGAAGTAATAAAAAATCAAAACGAAATATTTTTAGAACAATAACATCATCAAATTAGATCTTTCGTATATAAAATAAAGATACTTAAAAGATAAAAAAGTAAGAGAGATAAGATAGAACAACGTGCCCCAGTGTACCCTCGAGCAAGAGAACTCTATTCCAAGAGAGTGGAAGGCCATCAGACAGAAGAATTGGCATTTCACAATACTACACAAAATTGGTTTGATTTTTGAGTGTCCTTCTCCTAAAAGAGTTGTTTATCATAGGTGAAGACCCTCTTCTACCCTTAATGTTCAGTAACGCCTATGTACTTTGCATACACAGTATAACCAGTAGAAACACTCAAGAAAAACGTAAAAACTATTTAACCTGAATTCGACAGGTATAAGTACAGTAGAATTGTCATTGACTTTTATCTTTCTTCGTGGCCAAGTGGTTTAGTCACTGTCTGTACAAGCTTGCCGACCAGGGTTCGATTCCCAGCCGGACACAAGCTCTTGTCTTTGTGTGATTTCGCCTGGGGCTCTGATCCCGAGGTCGTTAAGAGAATCCAGACATTAATGTATCAAAAATAAATATGGCTTATTTGAATATGAAAAACAAGTCTAAATGTGCAAAATTTATCATTAATTGAATGCCAAGTAACAAACTACCAATTAGCTACGATGGTGAAGATGGGTTGATTTCAATTCTAAGTACAAAACACCTGAATTCAACAGGTATAAGTACAGTAGAATTGTCATTGACTTTTATATTTCTTCGTGGCCAAGTGGTTTAGTCACTGTCTGTACAAGCTTGCCGACCAGGGTTCGATTCCCGGCCGGACACAAGCTCTTGTCTTTGTGTGATTTCGCCTGGGGCTCTGATCCCGAGGTCGTTAAGAGAATCCAGACATTAATGTATCAAAAATATATATGGCTTATTTGAATATGAAAAACACGTCTAAATGTGCAAAATTTATCATTAATTGAATGCCAAGTAACAAACTACCAATTAGCTACGGTGGTGAAGATGGGTTGATTTCAATTCTAAGTACAAAACACCTGAATTCGACAGATATAAGTACAGTAGAATTGTCATTGACTTCTATCTTTCTTCGTGGCCAAGTGGTTTAGTCACTGTCTGTACAAGCTTGCCGACCAGGGTTCGATTCCCGGCCGGACACAAGCTCTTGTCTTTGTGCGATTTCGCCTGGGGCTCTGATCCCGAGGTCGTTAAGAGAATCCAGACATTAATCTATCAAAAATATATATGGCTTATTTGAATATGAAAAACACATCTAAATGTGCAAAATTTATCATTAGTTGAATGCCAAGTAACAAACTACCAATTAGCTACGATGGTGAAGATGGGTTGATTTCAATTCTAAGTACAAAACACCTGAATTCGACAGGTATAAGTACAGTAGAATTGTCATTGACTTTTATCTTTCTTCGTGGCCAAGTGGTTTAGTCACTGTCTGTACAAGCTTGCCGACCAGGGTTCGATTCCCGGCCGGACACAAGCTCTTGTCTTTGTGTGATTTCGCCTAGGGCTCTGATCCCGAGGTCGTTAAGAGAATCCAGACATTAATGTATCAAAAATATATATGGCTTATTTGAATATATATATATATATATATATATATATATATATATATATATATATATATATATATATATATATATATATATATATATATATATATATATATATATATATATATATTATGGTGGAATAACGGCTGAGATGATACTGACTAAGAATGATGTCACCCCAAGAATACTTATAAGATAATTTTGTAGAATACAGCATGAATTGGGAAAACCTGACGAATGAATGTTAAGAGTGTTGGTGAAAACAGCGAAGAAAGGGATACTTGACTGATTGCAATAATTACAAAGGTATCACACTTACGTTATTTGTCATGAAAATATTTAGTTATATTTATTATTAAGAAACTAGAAAGAAAGGTTGATGAAAAGCAGAGAGATGAAGAAGAAGGATTTAGAAAAAGTGGAAGTTGTACTGACTAGATTCAGATTTTGAGACATTTACAGCAATACGTAGAATATAAAAATCCACTTTTTGTGGGATTTGCGTACTATGAAAAAGTTCTAGATAGTGTGGCCCGGATATACTATGTAATTATAGAATTCACCTTAAATATGTAAATTGGATTAAGTTTGTCCATGAGCATAGCAAGTGTAAGGTCAACATAAGTGGAGTCCTATCCAATGAATTTCCATTGAACAGTAGTGTACTGTAGGGGACTGTGTTGTCACCTATGTTGTTTATTCTACTCATGGATTTCATAATACATAGAATGGTTGGAGATGTTGGAGAAGGAATAAATTAGGTTGGTAATAAGATATTAGCTTACCTAGAATATGCTGATGATTTACAATGCTTGCTTACCAAAATGTATGAAATATCGCAAGAGGTAAGGCTAAAGATAAATAGAAGAAAGACAGAGATGATGAAAACGGACTATGCTATGAAGTATATCGTTAGAAGGAGAGAGTAATAATTATTTAGAGTCATATCGGTGTTTAGGAGCTATGATCTCCAATAAAAAGTCTTTTAGAATTGGATTTTAGTGAAAGATTGATAAAAGCAAATCAGATGACAGCTGGGTTAAGTAAATTTTTGAGTTCAAATCGCTTGAGACTACATATAAAAATCAGGATATGTGTCAGTTTAGTGAGATCTATGTTACAGTATTGACACGAGACATGGTATGACAATGAAACAATATCAAACAGATATAGTAAATCTGAGAGCAAAGCCCTGAGATGAATAATGGGAGTTAAATGGCTGGAAAGGATTAGATAATAAAATATAAGAAAGACCCCTTGAGTGTCTTGGATTGGATAATAGTGAGGAGTAGATGGAGAAATTTTGTGCATACTATTTGCAGAACCTCATGAATGCTTAGACCACGAAACATTTAATTGGGCTCTACAAGGCCGTAGTAGAGTTGGAAGAAACTGCCTTATATAGCTGAGGATTCTACCAACCGTCTGTCACAGGCTCGTACATAGTAACGACATTTCATTTTGTGTATATATTATGCTTGTATATCCGCTCTCCCCTCGCACTAAAAAGAACCTGAAATAACATGTATGTTTTTTCTCATCGTTAACTGTTAACCGGTGTGGTATCAGTTGAACAGGAAATTTCCTGTTCCATTGAACATGAAATAATGTGTCTGTTTTTCTCACCGTTAACTGTTAACCGGTACGGTGTCGGTTGAACAAGAAATTTCCTATTGCATTGAGTTTTTGTATATAATGCCAAGTGTCTGTGATAAACTTATTCAGTTGCTTTCATTCTGTCTTTGAGTCACAACCTTCTCTCGTCTTAGTCACATTAGTGACCCCGGAAGTCGACTCACTCCTCCCGCCTTCCACACCCCCCGCACCCCTCCATCATTGGTACTCTGGCGGACTCTACAGAAGTTGGCGCTGCGGCTGCCCCATTGAAACTTTTGCCATTCGCCAGTGGAGAGGTATTTGCTTGGATTCAGCGCGCAGAAGTCCAATTTTGCAATAAGGGCGTGACTCGCTCAACCACCAAAGCAGATTATGTTCTTGCGGCGATACCCGAGGACACCTTCCCGGAAATATCCGACTGGCTTTGGGAACAGGGAGACACCCAAATAGCAAATGACGCCCTCAAAACATTTCTTCTGCAGCAGTACTCGCCGTCACCAGCCGCTCGTATAGCAAAGCTTTTTCAGCTCTCTCAACAACCGTTTGAGGACCAAAGGGCTTCGCTCGCCCTCAGGGAAATGTCCAGTATCACTCGCTTGCAACCTGCAGCAGACGGCTCTGCTCGTGAGGAGAACCTACTTCGTGCCCTTTGGATACGCAGTTTACTGAACCTGTTCGCGCTGCAATACCCGATGTTGATAGTGTACCCTTAAAAGACTTGATGACCAAAGCCGACGCCTTTATGGACAGTCACTTCAAGACTTCCATCAACGCTTCCACTCCTGAAGAAGAGGACGCCTATTCAACGTCGACCGTAGCTGACGTGAATGCCGCAGGACATGCACGTCTACCCCGTGACGTGCTGAAGTGGCAACAAAGCCACCCACCATCCACCACTCGCTCGCGCCCCAACCAACGTCTTCTAGAGCCACTTACTGCCCCCCATCCACCACAGTTTTGCTACTACCACACCAGATTCGTGGCAACCACGAAGAAATGTGCCAAGGATTGTCAGTGGTCAAAAAACCTGTAAGTAGGCCATCACTTGCGGCCGTGTTTCTAATCTTTTCTTTTTATATGATGCAGGAACGGGCGTGCGATTTTTGGTGGACATGGGTGTTTGTCGTTCTCTTTTGCCAAGTAAACTTTTCAGGACCCGACGTAGTCTGTCTATGTCTGCCGACGTCCGCTTGGTAGCTGCTAACGGATCCGCAATACCCAGCTACAGTTGCGAGAACCTCACATTATTGTTTGGAAGTGGTAAATTTAATTTGATGTTTCTCATTGCTGACGTCACATTGCTAATCCTCGGTGCGGATTTCCTCTCTCATTTCCACCTTCTGGTCGATGTCGCCCACCGACGATTGGTCAATGCAGACTCGTACTTGTCAACATCTCTTCAACCCGCCCCCTCTAACCTCGTTCTCCTCATCAGCGCACCCACGGATGCCTAGAGCCACCTTCTCACATCGTACCCGGAAGTTTTCCGTTCAGAACTTCGCCAAACGCCCAAGGCTCCTACCAAGCACGGTATTTATCACCATATCAAGACGACGGGATCCCCAGTCTTCGCAAAATTCTAACGTCTGGCACCAGAACGATGGGCAGCCGCCAAACAGACATTCAATGTTATGGAGGAAATATGCCTTTGCCAAAAGGCCTCCAGCACATGATCGTGACCCTTACACATCGTTCTGAAGAAAGACGGCTCCCTCCGTCAATGCGGGGATTACAGGCGCCTGAACCTGCAAACAGAACCGGATCAGTACTCCCTCACAAACATCGCCGACGTGACCTCCTACCTGCACAAAGTGAAGGTTTTCTCTACGCTCGACCTCCTGAAGGGGAATCATCAGGTGCCTTTGAACCCAGAAGACATCCCCAAGACCGTCATCACCGCTCCGTTTGGTACATACACCTTCAATTACTCCTGTTTTGGCCTTCATAATGCTGGGGCCACGTTTCAACGGCTCATGGATTGCATCTTGTGGGACCTCCCCTTCAGTGTATGTTATGTGAACGACATACTTGTGCTCTCCTCCTCAAAAGAGGAACAGCTCCGTCAACTGCGCATCGTGCTCGACCGTATGCAACAAAATGGCCTTCTAGTCCGGTACGAAAAGTGTACCTTTGGTGCCAACGAAGTGTCATTCTTAGGGCACTGCATCACTCCTGAGGGAGTCCATCCCCTCCCTGAGAAGGTAGCAGCTGTTCAGGACTTCCACGCGCCCTCGACCGTCAAAGCTCTGCAGGAATTCTTGGGCATGATCAACTATTATCACCATTTTCTGCCAGCCACTGCTACCACTCGTGCTCCCCTCTACGCCTCCCTCAATGGCAAGCCAAAGGATCTCGAAGTGCGGTCCCCTTCAAGAAGCGGCCTTTTGCAATGCAAAGAAGGTCCTATCAACCACCGCAGCTTTAACCTTTCCTATTCCGCACGATCCTCTCCTTCTCTCCCCCGATGCCAACGACGTCGCTATTGGTGCATTACTCAAGCAGGTTGTCAACGGTTCACCCTGCCCAGTGGCCTTCTTCAGCAGAAAACTATCCAAGGCAGAATCCGGTTATTCTACCTTCGATTGCGAATTGCTGGCGGTGCACTTGCCTGTCCGTCACTTTCGCAATTTCTTAGAAGGTACGCCTTTCGTCATTCGCACAGACCACATGCCTCTGGTGCACGCCGTCACTCAACAGCCTGAAGCCTAGTTCGCCCGTCAACGCTGACATCTCTCTGCCGTGGCTGAATACAATTGCACCCTTCAATACGTCCCTGGGAAAATGAATCCTGTTGCCGATGCCCTGTTAAGAAACAAGTTGGCTGCCCTTCAACTGGGATTGGATTACAAAGCCTAGGCTGAAGTCAAACGACAGGATCCAGAGTATCAAGCATGTAGGACCTCCAGCACCTCCCTCCGTTGGGAAGACTTCCCCCTCGAAGACTCCAACAACACCCTTCTCTGTGACGTCAGTACTGGTAGATGCGACCTTGGATTCATGCTCCAATGCACCAGCAGGTGTTTGATTTCATTCACGCCTTTCACATCCCTCGTGCTGTTTTACTGCACAGCTGATGAAGACGAAGTTCATTTGGCAGGGCATTTCCCTGGATGCTGGGGATTGGGTCTGCAACCTCAGCGTCATTTCGCACACATTCACGTCGACGTTGTAGACCCCATACCCACATCACAAGGACATCGTTACCTGTTTACCATCATCGACCGCTCCACTCGTTGACCTGAAGCCATTCCCATGGACACTGCAACGTTCGCCTCATGTACATCTGCCTTACACTCAGGATGGATTGCAAGATTTGGTATCCCTGAGCATATTACTTCTGACAGGGGTACAACTTTCACCTCTCAATTTTGGACATCATTGCTGAATCTCATGGGCATCACCCTAAATCAGAAAACTGCCTACAACCCCGCTGCCAATGGAATGGTTGAACATTTTCATCACACCCTAAAAGCAGCTTTGATATCCCTCAGCAAATAATACAACTGGTTTACTCAGCTTCCCTGGGTCCTCCTGGGACTAAGGACCACTTTTCAAGACACCCTCGACGTCTCAGCAGCTGAAATGGTGTATGTCGACCCTTTGATCGTCCCTTCTACAACCTCCTCCGACGATCTCCAGCTCATACGTCACGTCGTGGGAAAATTTACTCCATGCCGCCATACTTACAAGCCCCCAGCGAAGCATCACATACTGACAGACTTGCATTCTGCTACGCACGTCTTTCTGCGCAATGACACTAGCAGGCCACCGCTAACGCCCCCTTACACGGGCCCTTTCCTTGTGATCCGACGCAGACCGAAAGCATTCCTACTAAACATTCGTGGCAAAGGAAACTGAGTCTCCATTGATTGTCTAAAACCTGCTTATCTCCTGCCATATGACCCAACTAAAGTCAGTCTCTCTAGATCACGGTGCCCTATTTAACATGTACAGTATGTCATTTTTAGGGGGGAAACCATGTACCAACTGTGTGTCACACGATCGTACATAGTAACAACATTTCCTTCTATGTATATATTATGCTTGTATCTACGCTCTCCCCTCGCACTAAAAAGAACCGGGAATAACATGTATGTTTTTCTCACCGTTAGCTGTTAACCGGTGTGGTATCAGTTGAACAGGAAATTTTCTGTTGCAATAAACCTGAAATAATGTGTCTGTTTTTCTCACCGTTAACTATTAACCGGTACGGTGTTGGTTGAACAAGAAATTATCTGTTGCATTGAGTTTTTGTATATAAAGGTGAGTGTCTGTAATAAAGTTGCTCAGTTGCTTTCATCCTGTCATTGAGTCACAACCTTCTCTCGGCTCGTCACAGGATTATGAAGCGTATAGTAGATGATGAATGGAGAATTCTAGCAAAATTTAACCGAGGCCCTTTGCGTCAATAGGCATAGTAGGAGATGATAAGGATGATGGTGAAGATGATGTTATCGTCATCATCTTCATTATCTTCATCAGCTGTTACAAATATACTGCAGAGCAAAGAATAAAAGATGAATCCTTTAACTTGCGTATGTTTATTGTCACTCTATGTCAGTTAAAACTAGAAATTTTTTTTAATTTGTCAATGCATAGTATTCTCTTCCTTACCCTGCTTCTTTTGCAATATCTTGGGACCCGATCTGCTATTCTTAATGTCCATCTATTACCTGTCAATCACATTATATGTCCAGCCCCTGTCAAATTTTTTCCTATACCCATATGTTGTTAAAATATCTTCTAATCTAGCTTGCTCTCGTATCCATGTGATTCTAAGGGTTTGGTAAGGCTCCAAGTTTCTGATGTAAAAGTTGATAATGGTTGGAACTTCTGATAATATATATATATATATATATATATATATATATATATATATATATATATATATATATATATATATATATGTATATATATATATATATATATATATATATATATATATATATATATATATATATATATATATATATATATATATATATATATTACGAATATGGAATTTTGCATTTCATAATCGTATTTTGTTTGCCAGTAGCTCTCCAACCCATGACTGTTCTTCTTATAATTTTGGTCTCTTGTATATATATATATATATATATATATATATATATATATATATATATATATATATATATATATATATATACATATATATATATATATATATATATATATATATATATATATATATATATATATATATATGCATGTATGCAGTATATATACATACATATAATATATATATATATATATATATATATATATATATATATATATATATATATATATATATATATATATATATATATATATTGTCATGTGCCCATTTTTGCCCTTCCATTATTTTTTCTTACATGTATGTTAATTTTACAATTTTACTCCAGTTTTTCCTCTTATTGTCTTTTATTCAACTTCCTCGCGTATTCTCAACTCACATCCACGTTGCAAAGGGAAAAGGTTATTGTGTCTTCGTAATCTATTAGAAAATTCCAGTCTTCTCCTGACAGATCTCCTTCCTCTCCCAATCCTGTCCAAGTCGAGTATTTAACCTGACGTTTAAACGTTCTAGTCTGAATTTCAGAACCAGATAGATCTTCCAGATCACCCCATTAATACCGAGGCCGCAGACAGAGCTCATTAATCAAAAATATCAGTTGACAAAGTGATAAATAGTTATGTAAGAAGGAAAAATCGTTTGGTATACAAGACCAGTATTTCAAATATATAATATCTACGAAAGCTTAATACATTTAGATCTTCCTTTCTACGCAAACGCAGTTTTGTTCTCCAAAGCAATGTTAATCCAATATTCATGTATGTTAATGAAGCTAACCATATTATGGCACATCCACTATTTAAAATTGCTTAAAAACGCACTTTCATAAAGTGTTTAAAAGTCTTATCAAATCCCTCCTAGGATCTCCAACACTCAAGATTTTATGCGACCTCCCTCACCTTAGAGATAACAATTGGCTTTTGGGGAGTAAAATTTCTCCCGATTTGTTCATATGAATATACTTACTTCAAATACCCACAAGGTCATAAAAAGGCTTTACCTCACAATTCCACGTTATTATTATTATTATTATTATTATTATTATTATTATTATTATTATTATTATTATTATTATTATTATTAGCCATGATACAGCCCTAGTTGGAAAAGCAAGATGCTATAAGCACAAGGGCTCCAACAGGAAAAAAATAGCAAAATGAGGAAAGGAAATAAGGATATGAATAAACGTTGAGAATAAATTAACAATATATCATTCTAAAAACAGTAACATCGTCAAAACAGATATGTCCTATATAAATCATCAACAACGTCAAAAACAGATATGTCACATATAAACAATAAAAAGACTCATGTCAGCCTGGTCAACATAAAAAATTTTGCTCTAACTTTGATCTTTGGAAGTTTTACTGATTCAACCACCCGATTAGGAAGATCCTTCCACAACATGGTAACAGCTGGAATAAAACTTCTAGAATACTGTGTAGTATTGAGCCTCATGATGGAGAAGGCCTGGCTATTAGAATTAACTGCCTGCCTAGTATTACAAACAGGATAGAATTGTCCAGGAAGATCTGAATTTAAAGGATGGTCAGAGTTATGAAAAATCTTATGCAACATGCATAATGAACTAATTGAACGATGGTGCCAAAGATTAATATCTAGATCAGGAATAAGAAATTTAGTAGACCGTAAGTTTCTGTCCAACAAATTAAGATGAGAATCAGCAGCTGAAGACCAGACAGGAGAACAGTACTCGAAACAATGTAGAATGAAAGAATTAAAACACTTCAGAATAGATTGATCACCGAAAATCTTGTAAGACTTTCTTAATAAGCCAGTTTTTCGTGCAATTGAAGAGGACACAGACCTAATGTGTTTCTCAAAACTAAATTGGCTCTCGAGAATCACATCTAAAATTTAAAAGAGTCATACAAATTTAAAGAAACATTATCAATACTGAGATCAGGATGTTGAGGAGCCACCGTCCTTGACCTACCTAAAATCATACTTTTGAGTTTTGTTGGGATTCAACTTCATACCCCATAATTTGCACCATGCACTAATTTTAGCTAAATCTCTATTATGGGATTCGCCAACCCCAAATCTATATTCATGGGATGGATTTGATGCAAAGGGAGTAGCATCATAAGCATATGCAACAATCTAGTTTTCTAGGCCAAACTACATGTCATGTGTATATAGTATGAAAAGTAATGGGCCAAGAACACTACCCTGTGGAACACCGGATATCAATCCTATACTCACTATGGTGCCCATGAACAACAACTCTTTGAGATCTATTACTTAAAAATCAACAATAATGCTAAGAAACGACCCTCCCACTCCCACCTGTTTCAGTATGAAAACAAGGGCCTCATTACTGACACAGTCAAAGGCAGCACTTAAATCAAGGCCAATCATACGAACTTCCTGGCCACAATCAAGGGATTTCTGTACAGCATTGGAGAATATAAGAGGGTCATCACATGCTGCAAGGCCTTTATGAAAACCAAATTGCAAACTAGGTAGTAGAAGATTACCTTCAGCAAAACTATCAAGACGTTTTGCCAGAAGACGTTCAAAAACTTTAGATAATATGGGAGTTATGGAAATTGGGTGGTAATCAGTGGGACTTGAGCTACCGCAAATGCATTTACATAGAGGAGTAACATTACCAATTCTCCAACAAGTGCTAAAAGCTCCTCTTCTTACTAACTTGCGCAAAATAACAGATAACTCTGGAGCTAAGAAATCTGCTGTCTTTATAAAAAATAATGGAAAAATACCATTTGGGTCTACACCTCCATAGGAATCAAGGTCCATCAGCATACCTTTAATCTCACGAGATCAAAAAGCTAAACTAGTTAGTTTAGCCTCAGGAAAATAGGAATAAGGAAGTTCAAGTTTTTCATTACTCTGTTTACTGTCAAAAACATCAGCCAAAAGGGTTGCCTTTTTCTTTGGACAGTGAGTGACTGAGCCATCTGGTTTAAGTAAAGGAGGAACTGTTGCATCTACACCAAAGAGTACAGATTTAAGTATAGACCACCATTTATGTTCCTGAGATGTACCAGAAAGGGTTTCTTTTATGGTTAAATTGTACTCCTTTTCAGTCGAGGCATAAACTCTCTGAGCAAAAGCTCGAAGATGAGTATAGTTGTTCCAGGTCAAATCTAATCTGTAACCCTTCCAAAGGTGATAGGCCTACTGCTTCTCCAAATAAGCACGTCTACAATCATCATTGAACCATGGTTTGTCCTTCACTCGGTAGCTTAGCACACAAGAAGGGATGCGCTTATCAATTAGGTTGACTATATTCTCATTCAAAGGGACGACATGATCTACTCTACTATATAATTGTGACCAATTCAAGCACAAAAGATCATGCAAAATCCCATTCCAGTCTGCTTGGGATTTCAAATAAATTTTACAAGAGTATGATATATCAGGGACAGGCTGCTCAGTCTTCACTACTAATGAAATCAAGGCATGATCAGATGTCCCGCCTGGAGAACCAACCTTTCTAGTTATAACACCAGGGGAGTCAGTGAATACGAGGTCCAAGCAATTACCAGAACTGTGAGTAGCTACATTTATGATTTACTCACAGCCTTATTCAGAGGCAAAGTCTAAAGCTCTGAAGCCATGACAATCAGTAGGAGAGATAGAACTTAACCACTCCCTATGGTGAGCATTAAAATCACCAACAAAGCCAAAAGAAGCCTTTCTATCATCTTTATGTATCTTAGCCATAATGGTAAGAAGACAATCGAAGATAGAATCATCCATGTCTGGATTCCGGTATATTGAATACAAATAAAAGTTGTGATGCCTGCCACAAACTTTTATTACCTGAATCTCATGACATTCACATTGATAGCAGGACTTATGAGAAGCAGGGTACTCGGTCCTAATATACACCGCCATTCCCCTGGCCCCAGGGATGCCATCACGTTTCAGAATTATTGTCTTCCTAAAACCAGTTATAAGGAGCTCAGATGAGAGCCTCATATTAGAAACCAAAGTTTCTGAGCACAAAAGAATATCATACTGTCTGGATGCAACTGTAAGTTCTTGGATATTTGCATGAAGACCACGAATATTGCAACACAGAAGACGACATTGACGAAATCTAGAACGTACTGGTCCCGGCTTTCGCTCAGTGTCTCCAGACAGCATAAGAATTATTAAAAATAAAAAAGAGACATCATACTTAAAAACTAGATTAACTTGAATTTCAACAAGAACAATATGTAGAGAATTATAAATAAAGTGATTGATGATACCAATAGACTATAGTAAAAAGTCGGAAGAACTGGTCAACATGGAGGAGCCCATACACCATGCAAGGCTAAATACCCTCCAGGATAGCTACTTCGACTAAAGGGAGGACAGTAAGGATGGTTTGGAGAAGAAAAATAATCAGATAAAGGAAAAGGCAACCTCTTGATAAACCACAAGGCATCCACGTATAAACACAAACACGAAGATATAGAAAAGGACAATATAAGAGAAAATGGTATTGAGAGGATGCACGACAAAAGAACATGAATTCTGGTTGACATTCTCAGGGATGGAAATGAACTGAGAAAGATCCCATTTCCTATCTCGTCTCCTTAGGCTCAAGATTTTATATTTCTTTCCAAGTTACCACTTGCTAAATTGCGACTCGACATTCATACTTAAGAGGATTATAAAGTAATGAAATATGTTAAAAAAAAACAAATATAACAATACAAAGCATAGTATTTTAGTTAAACTCTTCAAATCTATGACACCATATCAATGTGTATGTTTAGTGCAAATTCGATGCATAAAATCTTTATTTACTAACTTTGTATCTGTATGGGACTTTTAAATAATTTTTTTTCTCTCTCTCTCTCTCTCTCTCTCTCTCTCTCTCTCTCTCTCTCTCTCTCTCTCTCTCTCTCTCTCTCTCTCTCTCTCTCTCTCTCTCATTGCATGTACAGGTAAATGCATCCTTTATTACAAACCCTTGCTTCATTTGAATAATCAGTTTTTCTTCAAAGCGTAAATCGAATTCGTCTTATCTCAATTAATAGAGTCATGAAAATACTAAAGATGAACAAAGAGAGAAGAGGGATGATATAAAGTATTTTGAATAAAAGTGGCATAACTTTATCCTTTCTAAGAATTAGGAAATTACGGGACAGGTATTATTATTATCAAAAGAACGAGGGAGGAAAGGCCTCTGGGCTTCCCCAAACCACCCATACTTAATACACACGGCCGGTGAAGTTACGGACGTTACTGAAAACGGATAGGTTTGGGAGGGGCTCCAACTTGTGTCTCCCAGATTGTGAAACATACTAGGACCCTTTTGATGAACGTGTGGATATGTAGTACATTGACAGGAAGTTATGAGATGGTCTTATGTGCGGTTTTCTAAGCAATAATTAGTAGTCGTTATGTGTAAAATTATGCCTAGTGGGGGAGAAATATATCTGAAAGCTTTGTGAGCAGGGCTCTCATATGATGTTAAAAGGATTACATAAAAAATTACTTAAAATTTTGAATATTTACCTTAATTACTAAAAAAGAAAAAAAAAGACATAAAACTAAAAGCAATTATATCGTGATTAACAAAACCTCTTTAATATATGAAAAATCTGAAAGACAAATTTTAGATACACAATGCTACTAAATAATCAAAAGATTGCCTGATGAAAAAAAAATCACCTTAGAATTACCTTGAAAGTACAAGTACTCTAGTAATCTTAAATCAAGGAAAATTACTCAATCTGAGGAAGTTGCTAAGAAAATAATAGCACTGTCCGTGGGAGTAGACCCCTCTTCTAATGTTCCTTAGAAAGTCAATGTGGCAAATAGTGTTACAGCTGCCGATATAAATTACATTACAATTAGTATACTGTAAATGAACTTTTGAATATTATATGAAGATTAGGATTAAGGACGGTAGTCTTTTCCGGCTCAGTCAAAGGCCAATTATAATTTTATCAGTATAAGTACACAAAAACCTAAACTGTATCTTCGCATAGGCATTTTCTTACAAATTTTCAGGGAATCAATTGGAATGTAAGTATTTTTTCTTTAGAAACCAATCATCTTTTTTTTTTCAAATATAATAAAGGTAGGCTAAAGCAAACAGCGTAGGTTCTGTTAATAAAAACCTAAGGCCTAGTCAATTATGATTCGATCTCTTAAACTATTTAAGAATTATTTTTGTTTTCTTGAATTGCTCAGATCAACCGTTTAAAGGAAATAAGTTTACCATATTTTGAATCAACCTGTAAATTTCATATTCTATTACTGTTTATTTAAACACTGAAACACCTATTGAGGTGTTCCACTTAATTGATAATGAGAAAAATGTTATACACAAATCTTCAATGAATATTGGAAGATGTTTAGACACAAGTATACAATTTACTCTGAAATGTCCTCACATTGCAGAAAGGAAAAAAGGTGACCCTATTTGCACATAAACAGTCTGAGTGTATATCTTGCTGACAAATGTGAACACAGAATCCCTAGTGTCTAATATAAACAATATCTTATTGATATTTTAGTATATATTAAACTATTTTTTTTTATTATTCCGTTCTCATTATTACCTTGAATTATAGTTTTCTTCTCAATTAGTCTTATATATATATATATATATATATATATATATATATATATATATATATATATATATATATATATATATATATATATATATATATATATATATATATATATATATGACACTACTTCAAAACTGGAAATTAGAATATTTCTACTAAAATCAAGACACTAATTCGTTGATGAATTGTATTGTGATCAAACGAACCTGTAGAGGTAATAATTACAAAAATTTGATTGGTCAGCTGATGAGTTTTCAATTAAACATATTGTTATTCAGGTCTTGAGTCAGATAGCTTCTTCACAAAATCATCCCTAATGAAGATAGTTTCTCTGAAAAGCTACTATTGAATATCAAGAAAATCTAGTGTTTACCAATGATCAGTTTTTAGATGAAAATAGATTGGTCTTTAAAAGACTTTAATGTACCTATTAAAGAAAGTATTTTAACCTGGAATTATTCAATACTTGATTTACACATCTGAACCACAAAAAAAAAAAAATGATTTCCTGTGTAATGTTTATAATTTCACTATAAATCTGAGCAATTTTATCAGGAAATCCT
>NC_090740.1:100746941-100749441 GCF_036898095.1 Palaemon carinicauda | reverse complement strand
TTACATTATACGATGGTACTAGAGTGGAGAAATGTTGTGAGAGGAGCTTGTTAATAACCTTGTAAACCATATTTTCAGGGTAAGAGTTTTGCTTGAAAAAATTAACTAAAAATAAAATCTCCTTATGAAAGAGTGACCAACTCGAGGAATAACGCAGAGCCCTATAAACAAGTGTGTATATAGCATTTAGTTTAAAATTTAAAAAACAAGAACTATAAAAATTGTTGGCAAGTCCAGTGTATGTCTTTTTCCGATACACAGATGTTATAAATTCACCATTGTCTCTGCTTACGTTAATGTCTAAAAAAGGTAGAGAGTTGTTGTTTTCTTTTTCCATAGTGAACTTCATACTTTGGTGTTGAGTATTTATATGGCTTAAAAACATTTCACTATGCCATGGTTGTTTAAATAACACAAAAGTGTCATCAACATATCTTCTATAATACACTGGCTTACAAGAGTCTGGACAACTATTTAAAAAATTTTCTTCAAAAGATGACATAAAAATATTTGCAAACAAAGGCCCTAAAGGGGAACCCATGGCAACTCCATCGACCTGCGAATAGAGTTGGCCATTAAAAACAAACATGGAGTCTTGCACAGCAAGCTCAAGAAAAGTCTTAAAATAATGTCTGTTAAAACCATGAAAAATAATTTGATCGTCATAAAAAATCTTATCTAAAATAATATTAATGGTTTCATTGAGTGGAACATTCGTAAAAAGAGATTCTACATCGAAACTTGTCATATGTAGATCACCATCTTGTAAGACTATTTGTTGCTGAAACTCATAGCCATTTTTTAGTGAGAACTGGTTGTTTGAGAAATTACCAAGTAAAGAGACAAGGTGTTTTGATATTTTATAAGCCGGGTTGTTATAGGCTGCCATAATTGGTCTGATAGGAACTCCTTCCTTATGTATCTTTGGTAGTCCATATAGAATGCTAAAAGAGGAACCAGTCACAAACAGTTGTTGATACGTTGTTTCATTTAAGATACCTTCATTTTTTAGTTTCCTCAAAAATCTGTTAATTTTGTCTTCTCTCTTGTAAATGTCCAAAAAATTTGGTTCACCATGTAACTTAAATTTAGTTTGGTCAGCAAGAATATTATTAACCTTATCAATATAGTCTGTTTTATTGAGCAGCACAACACCTCTACCCTTATCTGGTTTACAAATAACCAAACTGTCTCGTTTGCCCAATTTTTGTAAGATACCTAAATCCTCCTTCCTGAAAAACGGTGTCCAAGACACTCTTAACTTAGTGTAAGTTTTATGCAAAAGAAAAGACAACTTATGTTGCAAACCACTTAGGTCATTGATCAGATTTAAGCCCTTGAGTCGTTGAAAAAGCATTTCGAAAGGAAAGTAGAAGTCTGCATACTTAGGTCTGTAGGAGGGCAAATTGAAATCCAAGCCAAATGATAACAAAAATTCCTCTCTTTTGGAGAGAACATAGTTAGACAGATTAAAAATACAATAGTTTCTCATATTAAAATTAGGAGTAACAACACCTAGTGCTTTAAGTTTTTTTTGATGACGTAGTTGTACAGACGAGACATAATTATTTACAAAATCATTAAAAAGTTTCTGATAAATAAAACGGTCAATAATAGATAAATCCTGAAAAAGTAGTTCTCGTAGGCGACAAACATTAGTACTTGCATTTTCAATAAGTTTCTGTTTCGTTTCAATCTCCTTCTTAAGTAGTTCGTCCAAGGCATTCTTGTAAAATTCGGTGTGATATAGGGAGGTCTTGTAGAGCCTGAACCTAACAAACTTAGGGTGTACTCCATTTAAAAGACAATACTGCAAGAAATCCAAATCACACTTGGCTTTTTCCTCTCTCAAAGTCGATTTCTCCAACCTTCTCGAGGTGGCCAGGGTCACTGGTGGATAGCGGTGTTGAAGGAGTTGCGAAAAATGCTGAAAACGGCGACATCTCAGCCTAAACGCGAAGAGAAAGACGAACAGTAGTCGATGCAACATCACGGACGTATCAAAGGATTACAGGTGAAGATCATATATATGGTGTGCAGCAGGGTCCAAAACACATCATTAAAAAGGCCATAATTTATTTAGGAAACGTTTCGAACATTGCAATGTTCATTATCAATCTGTAAAAGATATAAATATAAAATTTTTAAAAATTTATACAATAATTTAAAACAAAATAGTAAAAGAATATTAAAACATTATTGATTTTATAACAGAAAATCGTGAAAAACTAAAACATTGAAACATAAGAGAACCAGTGCTCACCAAGCCATCCATAGGAAAGGGCGAAGAACGAATGAGTAAGCATAGTTACCCATCTACGACTTCAGTTATGCTAAGAAAAGAGGAGAAGCGGAGACGTTAGAGTTTAAGGAAGGAACGAGGCGTTTAATGTATAATGATTCAAGGGTAGTTAAAAATTCGCTATGTTTTGTCCCAGCAATAATTGAAAAATGTTTTTTGTTTACTTGGGTTTTGCAAATGGCGGCATGATTCCTAATA
>NC_090740.1:100726941-100741941 GCF_036898095.1 Palaemon carinicauda | reverse complement strand
GATGAAGTAAGGAGAGCACTAGATGAAACGAGAGAAGGAAAAGCATCTGGTATGGATGGTGTGAAAGCTGAGATGTTGAAGGAAGGGGGTGTGACTGTACTTGAATGGTTGGTGAGATTGTTTAATGTGTGTTTTGTGTTGTCAATGGTACCAGTAGATTGGGTCTGTGCATGTATTGTACCACTATATAAGGGTAAGGGAGATGTGCATGAGTGTTGTAATTCAAGAGGTATTAGTTTGTTGAATGTAGTTGGAAAAGTGTATGGTAGAGTAATGATTAATAGGATTAAGGATAAAACAGAGAATGCAATCTTGGAAGTACAGGGTGGTTTTAGAAGAGGTAGGGGTGTATGAATCAGATTTTTACAGTTAGGCAGATATGCGAGAAATATTTAGCAAAAGGTAAGGAGGTGTATGTTGCGTTTATGGATCTGGAGAAAGCATATGATAGAGTTGATAGGGAAGCAATGTGGAATGTGATGAGGTTATATGGAGTAAGTGGAAGGTTGTTGCAAGCAGTGAAAAGTTTCTACAAAGGTAGTAAAGCATGTGTTAGAATAGGAAATGAAGTGAGCGATTGGTTTCCGGTGAGAGTGGGGCTGAGACAGGGATGTGTGATGTCGCCGTGGTTGTTTAACTTGTATGTTGATAGAGTGGTGAGAGAGGTGAATGCTCGAGTGCTTGGACGAGGATTAAAACTGGTAGGCGAGAATGATCATGAATGGGAGGTAAATCAGTTGTTGTTTGCGGATGATACTGTACTGGTAGCAGACACAGAAGAGAAGCTTGACCGACTAGTAACAGAATTTGGAAGGGTGTGTGAGAGAAGGAAGTTTAGAGTTAATGTGGGTAAGAGTAAGGTTATGAGATATACGAGAAGGGAAGGTGGTGCAAGGTTGAATGTCATGTTGAATGTAGAGTTACTTGAGGAGGTGGATCAGTTTAAGTACTTGGAGTCTGTTGTTGCAGCAAATGGTGGAGTGGAAGCAGATGTACGTCAGAGAGTCAATGAAGGTTGCAAAGTGTTGGTTGCAGTTAAGGGAGTAGTAAAAAATAGAGGGTTGGGCATGAATGTAAAGAGAGTTCTATATGAGAAAGTGATTGTACCAACTGTGATGTATGGATCGGAGTTGTGGGGAATGAAAGTGATGGAGAGACAGAAATTGAATGTGTTTGAGATGAAGTGTCTGAGGAGTATGGCTAGTGTATCTCGAGTAGATAGGGTTAGGAACGAAGTGGTGAGGGTGAGAACGGGTGTAAGAAATGAGTTAGCAGCTAGAGTGGATATGAATGTGTTGAGGTGGTTTGGCCATGTTGAGAGAATGGAAAATGGCTGTCTGCTAAAGAAGCTGATGAATGCAAGAGTTGATGGGAGAAGTACAAGAGGAAGGCCAAGGTTTGGGTGGATGGATGGTGTGAAGAAAGCTCTAGGTGATAGGAGGATAGATGTGAGAGAGGCAAGAGAGCGTGCTAAAAATAGGAATGAATGGCGAGCGATTGTGACGCAGTTCCGGTAGGCCCTGCTGCTTCCTCCAGTGCCTTAGATGACCGCGGAGGTAGCAGCAGTAGGGGACTCAGCAGTATGAAGCTTCATCTGTGGTGGAAATGTGGGAGGTTGGGCTGTAGCACCCTAGCAGTACCAGCTGAACTCGGCTGAGTCCCTGGTTAGGCTGGAGGAACATAGAGAGTAGAGGTCTCCTTTTTTGTTTTGTTTCTTGTTGATGTCGGCTACCCCCCAAAATTGGGGGAAGTGCCTATGGTATATGGATATGGATAAATATATATATATATATATATATATATATATATATATATATATATATATATATATACAGATATAATTATATATATATATGTATATAAATATATATATATATATATATATATATATATATATATATATATATATATATATATATATATATATATATATATATATATATATATATATATATAACATTATAACCATTAACTTGATATTACATGAGAAGGCTACACAAATACTAGAATATTTCTTTTTAATTTCTTATTACTTTTCCTCTAGTTAATTTACTGTATATCCTTATTTCCTTTCCTCACTGGGCTATTTTCCCTGCTGGCACCCTCTAGCTTACTGTATCCTGTTTTTTCCTGCTACGGTGGTAACTTACCTATTATTATCATTAGTATTATCATTACTTGCCATGCTACAACCCTAGTTTTAAAAGCAGGATGCTATAAGCCCAGGGGGCCAAACAGGGAAAAAAGCCCAGTGAGGGAAGGAAACAAGGAAAAATAAAACATTTTAAGAGTAACAATACTGAAATAGATATTTCCTATATAAGCTATCAAAACATTAACAAAATAATAATAATAATAATTATAATAATAATAATAATAATAATAATAATAATAATAATAATAATAATAGTAATAATAATAATTAAAATCTTTATGTATATATGTCTACATTGATCCAAGAGAGAGAGAGAGAGAGAGAGAGAGGGGGGGATGATTTTTTCAGTCCACCAGATAGATAAATTACATGATTGGTCGGGATCGAGGCAAACTATATTCAATTCCCCAGATCATAGGAATGATAACGCCCTTCATCTCTTTCCGAGTGTTTCATTCTTCACTTTATGTAGGGAAAAGATTGTGGTTAAATATGATGAAGTAAAAGGATCAGTGGGTGTAGAAAGAGGAAGAAAAGAAGGAACAAAATGTAAGAATAAAGTAGGAATCTTGTTAGGAGGAGGAGTCAAATTGTAAATATAAAAATTTAAAAATAGATTTTTCATGTGAAATCTGTCAATATTGTTAGACAGAAAGACTTTCTTCTTTGAAATATTTTATCGATTATTACAAAAAAAAAAAACAGAAAAAAAAACAGAAACGAGCATTTGACGTAACCTAAGGTTGAGATTCAATAGGTAAAATCAAATGTTTTAGCATTTGATTTTCTATTGAAAATCAAACTGAGCTACCTATCCTAAGGGGCAAAACAACCCAAAGTTTTAGAGATTTGGTCATTTTGATTCTCGCAAAAACTTATGGTTAAAGCTCCATAACAATTTCAGGGTTTGGGGTCGTCGGACGAGGGCATATGCCAGTATTACTAATTACCCTGGGAAAAATCGAAATCACATGCAACGTGCAATTGAAATTTTCCATGTTAAGACAATGGGGCTTTTGACAAAAAATACTTACAGTTGATTTGCTGAAAATTTCGTCGATAAGTTTTGATAGAACTCCATGAAGTTACAGGCCAACCCCTCTGCCACCAGGTGGCATAGGTCGTATATCAGGCAAAACTTTAACTCACTTGCCACGTGGGCCTGCGTGGGCACGTGCACTGCCAGATATTGTGTCATCGGACCACTGGCGACCTCCTGGCACCCGAACAGCGCTTCCCGTGGGAACCAAACCCTTGCAGCCGGCAACTGGACAGAGGAGGCCTCCAGCACTCATCACCAGGTGTCGCACATTCATGTGCAGCCAGGGGACCCCAATATATTTTTGTACAATTTATGAGGTTTATCAACATTTTGGGTCGTAGCCCTTTTATTCAAAAATCGGTTGCAAGATCTCGTTTTTACTTCCGATGGGTATAAGACCTATTGCCGTCTACCACATGCCATCAGTCGTGTCTCTGGGATATATCTGTTGCATATGCCACGTGCGAGTTTGCCGTCACCCGTAATCCCAGTAATCGCAACAGAGGAACAATGGCCACCCAGTGGCGGCCGAGCGTTACAACTCAAGACACTAAACCGGCGAAGTCGGTAAAGGGACAGAAAAGGCTTCTCACAACCTCCACCAACTGGCGCACATGCGAGTTCACGTGCACCCATACGGCCCTCTATATTAGGTTATGCATTATTGCGATAACCCAAACTAGGTGGCCCCTAGCACCCAACGGACTGTAACAGGAATCAATGCCTGTGTGAGGTACACACATTTGCTTGAGACGGGTATGTACATGAGCTACTTGAACTCTCGGGATCTTTCATTCCGGAGATTCGTGGGGGCAAGTGAAAAATGCAAAATTTTGCTACTGTTGTAAAAATGGTCCACTTTGTGCGTGCACTGTTTGAGAACGAGTAGTCTAGTATTGACCTCCACCGACTGATTATAGCAGGTGACGTGCTATCTCCAACAATACATGCGGCTTGTCACTACCTCATACATGGTGCGAACTATGAGGGACCAAGTGGTTACGCACATCCCAGATTTCGCCTTTCTGGACCCCGTATGGACAATATACGTCCCATTTGCAGGTGATTTCTTCATGCCAGGACTTCCAAATTGGTACCGATGAGCTTAGTGCGACACAGGCTCTCCATCTGTGACACATTTATTAATCGCTCTTTTAAGAGTCGTTAGTTCAAATCCCAGCAAATCTAAAACACACAATGCATAGATATTAGGCTATGCCTAGTGCTGATTGTACATACCACATGTGTCAATATTGGCAGAAAACCGTGCACTGTAGGCCAGTGAATGAGTAACATTGTGTTCCGCGCTATATGGGCTCTACACCTCTGATTATTCACTACTCTGCCAAGGGTGGTATTACCTTAATTCATGCTAATTTATTTTGATTCCGTTTCTTTTTCATCTTGCCGCAGTGAGTTCGTGAAGAGAAAATGTCATTTTGGCGTTTGTTAACATGCTTATTTGTGCATACCACGAACCTACCACGTACAATTTGGGGCGGCCAACGTAGAGGTAAAATAACCAAATTATTCTACATATGACACATCTCACCCCAATTAACCAAGAAATTAAATTTCACCCTTATGTCCGCAGCAGCGCTCCACAAAAAGCACCGCCCGTATGTAATGTAAGAATATTAGTTGCCCATATACTATTGTGGCCATTGAATATATTTAAACTTATTACAATGAAAATTGGCGATCACATATCATAACAGACCTTTTTATGGAGATTAAGGAAAAACACTAAGTCAGGAATTTATCCAATTAAAATCCATATGAAATACATATAATATTACTTTACTCGGTAAAAGTTGTTCTAGCTTTATTACTGCTGATTTCCAACCAATCTCAATAACTCATTTATTCAAAAGATTTGGTCAACCTGTTGGTGAAACGTCTGAATAGATATGCTTAAAGTAGTAATCTGTTCACTATTCTAGAAACAGCATTTCGTAATGGATTTGCAGTTTTGGATGCTCTGCTAAAAGTTTCCAGAGCTGTTCAGGAACTTACTTTAGTGCTGCTTTTGATTGTCATTATCTTATTCTAAAACTTAAACAAATGAGGGTAGGAGGATAATTTCTTAGAATTGTTATTGAATTTGTATGCAATGAATTACAAGAATAACTTCTTGGTGGATACTTCACCCTATAGGAATGTAATTATGGTGCTAATGAGGGTTGTGCTCCTTTCCCTCTACTTTTCGTATAATAAATTTATATAAATGCTAAGCGATTTAACCATGAAAATAAACTTATCATTATTTCTGTCGGGGGAATTTTGGGCACACGCTTCTGGCTCAGGACTTTTGGCATACGCTTTCTGGCACAAGACTTTTTGACTTACACTTTCTTTTGCATGACTTTTGGGGAACGCTTTCTTACCCGGGACTCTTTGAAACACGTTTCCTGGCTCAGGACTTTTTTGTGCATGCATTCTGGCGCAGGATTTTTTTGCGCCTGCTCTCTGGCACAGGACTGTTTGACGTACACTCTCTGGCGCAAGAGTTCTTGGCGCATGGTTTCTGCCGCAGGACTTTTTGACGCACGCTTTCTGGCGCATGACATTTTGGCACACGCACCCGACTCAGGATTTTATGGCACACCTTTTCTGGCGCAGGACTTTTTGGCGGATGCTTCCTGGCCCTTGACTTTTGGGAGACTGTTTTAAATGAAAGAAATTATTTATGGTTATATACAGAAAATGAATAACAAGATGATGATAATAACAATTCCCATCCTCAGTGTAAATCCTGCCTTTGCATAATTTTCCGTTTCGCATCACCAAATCTTGATTAAATGATCCCGAACACTACACTTGTCAAATACGTTTAAGTAGTCATTTTTTACAACTTTTTCTCTTCCTTTTCTACTTAAAATTCTTGGAATTTTAATGGGGTATATATGGATATTTTTGGATACTCCAATCTTCAACAGTCACAACGAAAAATTTGTGACAGATGAACGAAGAGAAAGCAGGAAAAAAATGTTAGCTAATTATTTTTAATTTTGTGTGTTTATTTGCTCTTTCGTCTTTATGTATTTACTGAGATTTTCATAGAATGGTACAAAAACTAACAGTACATTACTTCACAAGCTATTTTATTTCTTTGATTGGCCAATGGCTCTAAAAGCCGTCTTTCAATCTATCTATATATCTATCTATACATTTTTATAGGCCTAGACATTTTTTTTTTATTTAACTATCTATAACCTTAATTTGATTTATATTTTAATCAATGCAGACCAGATACCAGATTTATTCAGGGATTCTGTTGATGAATAAACAAGGTCCCTGGCCAGAAAACTTGCGTCAAAGTGTCTTGTACCAGAAAGTCCTAGATCGACATTTACATACACGTATCCATATATAAATAAACACAATGTAAATGCACAGTATATATCTATTAGTTCATCCAAATTGCCTTATTGGTGGTAATTCGAATTAAAAGCTATCTATTGTGTCACCTGGTGGGCCGGGAAGTCTGGGAAAACTCGCTAGTGAGAGACTGATGTGTCACCAGGTGAATCCTAAATTGCAGCTAGTAGTTAGGTGCCGACTTCTTTTTAGACTCCTGTGACATGGTTGGAAGTGGCCTGGCCGTTCACTTGAAGAGGCTTGGTTTCAATCCTTGTATGAGATATATATTTATTTCTACTTGAGTATGAGTCTGGGTTGATTTTCATCAACACACGCACACACACACACACGCAACACGCACACACACACACACACACACACATATATATATATATATATATATATATATATATATATATATATATATATATATATATATATATATATATATTTATGTATGTATATATATATATATATATATATATATATATATATATATATATATATATATATATATATATATATATATATATATATATATATATATATATATATATATATATATATATATATATATATATATATATATATATATATATATATATATATATATATATATATATCATAATCAGTCGTTACTAGCACACATAAAAATAAGGCATTAGACACATTTCACTTGCGTCGGTTTACGGTCTATCTATGGTACTTCACACCAGCCAACTTACTTTCTTCTCCAGTCCATCGTCTTCCCTTCCTTACGCTGCTTCTTTTGAAATCTCTAAGGACCCATTCTGTTATTCTTGATGTCCATCTATTTATCTTTCATTCTCATTATATATCCTAGCCAGGAGCCAGGCAAAAACCAGAACACCGTAAACACGGCAGCCACAAGCCCGAACCCGGAATTTCGAGTCACCAGGTTACCAACATTCCCAAGATCCGACAGTCATAATCCCTACCACTTGTTTTCTATCTGACATCAAGGGTCCAGCAGTCACACAGATTTTATCAAAATACGCGCAATTGCTTTGACCCTATCCCTGGTCGATATCCATATATTTCAATATTTGTATCAAAAGCTTTGATGAAAGTGATAGAGCTAGAGATGATCTTCCTCTTTTTCAATATCCGTGAGAGAGAGAGAGAGAGAGAGAGAGAGAGAGAGAGAGAGAGAGAGAGAGAGAGAGAGAGAGAGAGAGAGAGAGAGAGAGAGAGAATATTCTTATTTTTACTTTTAGTTCATATTTACTCGATTTAAGAGAGAGAGAGAGAGAGAGAGAGAGAGAGAGAGAGAGAGAGAGAGAGAGAGAGAGAGAGAGAGAGAGAATATTCTTATTTTTTCTTTTAGTTCATATTTACTCGATTTAAGAGAGAGAGAGAGAGAGAGAGAGAGAGAGAGAGAGAGAGAGAGAGAGAGAGAGAGAGAGAGAGAGAGAAAATAAAATCAGATGGGAAAGTAATCAATAGACTTTTTTGAAATTATATTAAAATTTCCAATTCCAAAGAATTTATTGACGAATTTTTACACCAAAAAGAACTATTTGGCATGCTAACTAACCCAGGTGTTGTCAGGAGTTTTCTTACTCTTATGAAACATAATGATAATAATAATAATAATAATAATAATAATAATAATAATAATAATAATAATAATAATAATAATAATAATAATAATAATAATAATAATAATAATTTGTATATTTTAAGATAATGAAAACTTCCAGTCTTTTCTTGTAGCCGCTAATTCAGGTATAGCTAAATTTGACACAGTTACAATAGAAATTTTGGTTGTGAAGAAGTCTTTCTGGTTCCATAGAGGTTTTTACTTTTTATTTGATTTTGCCTTTGGCCTCTACTCTTTTACTCTGTCACTCATTTATGTTTAAATATATTTGAAATTCGAGACGCTGGTGTTACTATATCACACATGTTTGTCTGTGTTTGTATACGTGATCCAAATCCGGAAAATAGAAAATATTAAAATAGAGATATTTTTATTGCTTGAAAATAATAAAAAGGTCATATAAAAAAGTAGTATTCATATGTTTTACAAATTAAGTGACCTGATATCGTAAAGTTGATATTTCGGTATTCTGGGTGAGAGAGAAAACATAAAATCTAACATTTTAAAGTTTGAAAGCAATAAAGTAATGTTCAGGCCTGTTTATAGTATTAAGTTTAAAAAAAAAATGGTTTCTTCAAACTTCTAAAAAAAAAAGAAGAAAAAAAAGAATCGCTGATCTCTATGCCTAAAACTTCCACTTACTTGCCAGCATAGTGATAAACGCTTGTTCAAAATTTACTATACATTAAATGCTAATTTGAAACCAAATACATTCATTGCAAATGCATCAATTAATGATATACTGAATTGGTAATCAGATTAATAACGAAGTGCTCATTTCCGAAAATATGACTTTAATACTTGTAAGGCGGTTTTCATCACTCTCCTTGTATAATTACACACACACACACACACACACACACACATATATATATATATATATATATATATATATATATATATATATATATATATATATATATATATATATATATATATATATATATATATAAAGAATGATTAAAGAATTTTCATTTATGCCTTATGGAGCGGAGCCATAGTGTTTCACCCATAATTTCCTCCCTGAAGAAGGCAGTAAAAATGTATGTAGTTGTTGGTTTACTTAGAAAAATTATAAAATATTTGAAAGTTGTGAAGTATCTGAATTACGTTTATCAAATGTCTCATTAGGTAGGATTCGAGTCTCAGCTCTGAGAATCTATTAAAAATAATGTCTGCTCCCACACGATCCGTCCAAAGCTTGTGCGAAGTATATTCAGATCCAAATGCGCTACTAATTGGGTACCCATTTAATATTCCATCGCAATGGCTATTATAAATCTTGTACCTCTCTATTAAGCACTGTTACTTTTGTAGTTGACCGGATTGGGTATGCAATGAATAGACCTACGGTAAATCAAGACTAGGCAATTGTTGTATTTATAGAATAAACCTTTTAATTACGAATATATGTTGATTCTCTAGATTGTGGTAAGCGTGCTTTATGCTACCAATACCAAATATGGATTCAGCTGAATTTAAATATCAAAATATTGGATGACTTCATTATCCATTTAGATGAAATAACTACTTTCTCGATATGGATAACAAAGTAATATATATCCATAACATTTCGAGATATGACATCCTTACAGAATTTTCTGTTATTTTCCTTCAAATTTTAAAGAAACGTTCAAATTTCGATATCATATAGAATCGACAGAAAATCACCAGGAAATTTGTCATAGGTCTGTATTAATAGCAGCGTATCATAAGTCTCAAACCTTATATATTACTCTGATCATGCTATAAAATTTAAGATCGATTACAAAACAGAAAATAAATCTTATCAATACCCATAACTTTTATATCTGATCGTATCATTAGATGGTGTATTACACCTCATGTTCAATGACTGTAAAAGTTACATTTATATCTTTTAAAGTCGTTGCTTAGATGTTTAGGATGAATTATTTATTGTTGTGGTAATTAGTTAGTGTTGGTTTTTTAACTCGTAATCAAGTGTGATGTTATCTTAAGTTTAAGCAGATGTCACATCAGAAGGAAGATCAGTTGACACCTTTGATGAAAATTGAGTTATGGATAAGATGATACCAATATATATTCATTTACAAATCCCACAAACACCAACCGTTTCTCTTTTCTTCTGAATGAGTTTGTCAATATGTCTATGCGAGTGTTTAGTAATTCTGTCAATTGAAAGTTTATTTACATATGTTTACATTTGTGTAGGTTTATGTTAAATCATTTAAAACCTTCCGTTAGCCTGTAGCAAGTGGTTAATATTCTGTTTGCTTTTGTATCGATACCTCTGGCTGCAAAAAAATCTTACTACCTTCTCGCAAACGGACTTCTCAGACTGAAATCTGGCAAAATAGATGCAATCAAACTATAAATTATACCAACCTAAGTAATAGAATGAAAGTTTGATTTTCAGTCTTTTTTTATAATTTGTATTTTTTTTAATAGGTTACTCATCAAGTTTCTAATCCCTTTGCATCATTTTCTTAGCCTACTGATAATCTAAAATATCTTCTACAGCTGAAGATGAATACACGTACCCAGAAACCATCATTTTAATTTTAGAAGCGACAAAATGTGCCTATTCTGTCCTCAATGATTTTGTCTTGAATGTATACTAATTTAACTTTCTTCCCCAAGTTTTTCCTCTTGTTGCTTTTTATTTACTTGCTCACATATTCTTAACTCACATCCACGTTGCAAACGGAAAAGGTTATTGTGTCTTTGTAATATACTAGAGAATTCCAGTCTCCCCGTGACAGATCTCCTCCCTTTCCCAAATCTGACGTTCTAGTTTGAATTTCAGGAACAGAAGAATCTTCCAAATCTCCCAAGGAATAGCGAAGCCATAGACAGAACTCATTAATCACAGATATTACTTCACAAATGCGTTGAATTGTTTTTTGGGGGAAAAAAATCACGATGTAATTAATGACAAATGTCTGGTAAACGAGACCGGTATTCCAAACATATCATATTTTTCGAAGCTTAAAACATTTAGATTTTTTTTTTTACGCAACTCGCAGTCATGTTCCCCATAAAAAGGCCAATCCAATGTTCATGTATGTTAATAAACCTATCCGTATTACGGAACATCTACTATTTACTATTGCTTAAAAATGCACGTTCATAAATTGTTTCTTCACACAAGGTTCCATGCAACCTTCTTCACTATAGAGAAGGCTATCTGCTTTTGGGAAATAAAATTTGTCCCCATATGCTAATATGAATACAACTACGTCACATACCTACAAGGATATACCAAGGCTTATGTTTAAAGCACTCTAGTGTAATTAAATCTTCGAGAATAGTTAGAAGAAATAATAATATTTTACTTCAATATATAATAAATGCTACCTTTCTTACTTTATCTATTTCATGAACAAGTCCCTTTTTAAAGTGATTTTGAGTTATTTTATATACAATTAAAACAAATTAAATTTACTGATTCTTATGAATAAGTCACATGAAATGAAATCTAGAAAATATTTTCTTTATATCATAGGTAAGCATCATTTAAATAATAATCAGTAGCAAAATCATTTATATTGGAACTCAAGTGTTTATAATATATTTTAACTTGTGAATTAAGTTTCGAAATTATCAACTAGTGTTAAACGAAGCAATTTATACTTGTGTTGCTTCGAACCTAGATATCTTCAGCCTGCATGAGAGTGATAAGGAATTAAAAAAGTTATCTTCATACAATGTATCATAATCGACACTAATGATAACAAAAATAACAATGAACATGAACAGGCATAAAACAAATCCATACACAGATCAACAAAAGCAAGGAAAATAGTTTTGTGGATTCTCACGAAATTTTTATAATGAATTAGAGACCGATAAGAAAAATCCTTATCCATAAACAAAGAGCCAAGAATAACGCAATGTTTCCAAACTGTGTAACTGAATAAAAGTACACACACCTACAACAATAAAAAAAAAAACTCACAACACTATCGTATTGAACAAAATAACGCTAGCAATGTGCAATTTATAACCAACTCGCCAGACATCATAAGCTCTGCGCAAGAATCACAAATGCCTCAAATGTCTAAGCACAAGCACCAATATCTCTAAGAGAGAAAGGAGATGAGAGGGTGCAATTCAAAAGAGCATGAATTCTGGTTGATATAATAGAAGGATGGACAGGAACTGCGAAAGATTCCATTGCCTATATCATAACCTAAGGCTCGAGATTTCACATTTCCTTGCAGGATACCACATGCTAAATTGAGACTCCACATTTATACCTAATAAGATTAAAAATCTATGAAAGGTGTTGAAAAACGGCAATTTATAAGAATTCTTCGCATAGTCTTTCAGTTATACTCTTCACTTATAAGATCATTTCTATGTGCGTTATGCAAATTCTATGCTTAGAAGCTCTAATTGCAAACTTTTAAATGGCGAAAAAGGGCCGTACTATGATCTCTCTCTCTCTCTCTCTCTCTCTCTCTCTCTCTCTCTCTCTCTCTCTCTCTCTCTCTCTCTCTCTCTCTCTCTTGTACATACACAATACATGTAGAAATAAAAGTTTTCTTTATTACCAACCGTGGCTTCAGTTGAATTATCCGTTTTCTTCAAAACGTAAATCGAATTCGTCTTCTCTCACTTAAAAGATTCATAAAGATTCGAAAGAGATAACTGGATCAAAAAGAAAAGAGGGATGATAAAAAAGTAATTTGAAAAAAAAGTGCCATAACTTTATCCATTCTATGATTCAGGATATCGTGAAACAGGAATTAACATTTTCAAGATGGTCGAGTGAGAAAAGACAACGGTAAGTAGGCTCATAGGCTTCTCCAAACCATCCAGCCTTAACACACAAACCGGTGAAGTTGCATACATAACTAGAAACAGATAAGTCTGGGAGGGGTCTCGAACTCCTGTGTCCCATATTGCAAAACAGCAACTTTTTTTAATATGCTACAAAAAGCATTTTGATGAACAGGTGGATAAGTAATATATTGACAGCTAGTTATGGGATGGTCTAATGTGCGTTTTTTCTAAGCAAGTATTGGAAGTCTTGATGTGTAAAACTATGGCTTTTAAGGATGGGTGATCTCTGAAAGCTTTGTGAGCAGGGCTCTCATATGAGGTTCAAGGGATTACCTGAAAAATTACCTCAAATTTAGAAACATTACCTTAAATACTAAAACAAAATCATAAAACGCAAAGCAATTATATCTTGATTAACAAAAGCTTTCTATATTGTGAAAAAATCAGGAAGATAGATGCGGCAAATAATGGTACAGCTACCGATATAAATGGCATTACAATTAGTATATGTGTACTTGTAAACATTATATGGAGATAATAATTAAGGCCGATAGTCTGTATTGCTCAATCAAATGCTAAATTTAAGTTTTTTAGTATTTAGTACAAACAAACCTTAACTGTTTCTTTGGAATTAAATAAATTTTTCTTTAAAAACTAAATCTCTTTTTCAAATATAATAAACGAGAAGCAAATAGCTTCGATTCTGTTGATGAAAACTTAAGGCCTAGTCAATTATTAGATCTTTAAATCTATTTACAAATTGATTTTTTTTTCATAAATTGTTCAGAAAACTGTTTAAAAGAAAGGAGTTTACATATTTCAAATCAACCTGTAAATTTCGTATTCCAATACTGTTTTTTTAACCACTAAAACACATGTTATGTTCCCCTTGATTGAAAATAAAAAGAGTGTTATACACATATTTTCGATTAATAGAGGCTCGAAGCCATGTAGGGAGAGGTTTAGATACATATAAACAATTTATTATGAAATTTGTTCACACTGCAGCAAGAAAAAACAGTCTGAGAGTATATCTTACTGACAAATGTGTATACAAAAAGCTCAGCTTCTAATATAAACAGTATCTAAGTAATATTTATGGATATGTTAAAATATTATATCCTTCCGTTCTCATTATTCCCTAGAATTAGAGTTCTGTTCTCATTTAGTCTCACATTTATTAAAAAAAAATTACTACTTCAAAACTGGAAATTACAACAATTTTACTAAAAACAAGACACTAATTCGTTGATGATTTGTGTTGTAATCAAACCAACCTAAAGAGAAAATAATTACAAAAATTAGATTGTTCGGCTGATCAGTTTTCAATTAGATATATTGGGGTCAATGTCTTAAGTCAGATACCTTATTTATAAATTTATCCTTCATGAAGATAATTTCTCTGAAAAAAAAAACTATTATTGAATGTAAAGAAAATCAAGTGTTTAGCATTGATTATTTTTTTCTAGATAAAAATAAAATTATTCTTAAAATATTTTAAATTACCTATAAAACTGGGGATGTTGGCGTGGAATTGATCAATATCAGATTTAAACACCTGAAATGCATAAAGAAAGTTTCCAGTGGAATGTTTATACATTAACCATAAATCTGAGCAATTTTATCAGGAAATCCTCGTCAAAGAAACGAACATCAAACAGCTGAAGCATTCGTTTAAATAGTGATGTTGGCAGCGTTAAAGAGGGTTGGTCCAATAAGCTACAAAATCACATTACATTTTCCCTGCCTTAATTGCCTACCTAATTACGTGTAAATTAGAGGATTTTGGTTTTCCAGTTTAATCCTGTAATTCACACATCTCTCCCTGCACATTCAGCCAATAGAAGTCATGACCGTTGACTAGTTCGTTCCTAAAAACAGGAAATCATTGCACAAAGCAATATCACTTATACCTGCTGTATCAAAAGGTATTCACGTAGTTTCTGCATTGTTAATGAACGCAAAATTCCTTGCAATAAATCCATTAAGTTTTATATAATCGTTCGCATTTGCTCCATAGTCTTCGAAGATGATTACATATTATGG
>NC_090740.1:100701941-100711941 GCF_036898095.1 Palaemon carinicauda | reverse complement strand
TGGAGGGAACAGGTAGATCTTGGACCATCTGTTCCAATTTATGGACAATGAATCTATCGCTTCCGCTAGAGGATATTCGTACGGGGCTACATAACAGGGTAGCTTCTTGTTGTCGCTCGTTGCGACGAGGTCTATCTGTAGTCCTGGGACTTTGCGTAATATGAAAGAGAATGATCTTGCGTCTAGGGACCATTCGGACTCTACGGGTTGACCGTGGATAGAGCGTCCGCCGTCACATTACGGAACCCTTGAAGGTGGACTGCTGACAAGTGCCATCTCTTCTTCTTGGCTAGACGAAGGATGGCCAATATCACTTGATTTATGTGAGGCGATCTCGAGCCTTGTATATTTAGGCATCTCATTACTACTTCGCTGTCTAGAACCAAACGGATGTCGATTGAGCAGCGAAGTTTCAGCTTTTTCAGAGATAGAAAAACTGCCATGGCTTCCAGAAAATTGATGTGGATGGACTTGAAGAGGGGAGACCAGGTTCCTTGGAATTTCCGATGATGAGAATGACCTCCCCACCCCTCCTTCGAGGCATCCATATGAACAGTGACTGCTGGAGGAGGTGGTTTCAAGGGTACCTTGTTTCTTAGGTTCTTAGCCTCCGACAATGGCTTGAGTAGTGATCGCAGACAATTTGAAATCGGTCTATGTAGATCTGTTCGAGCGTTTGATGCGTATTTTCTCCAAACTCCTGATGCATCTTTTAATTGTGCTCTCAATACAGGATTTGTCACTGAGGTAAACTGGAGGGACCCCAACACTCTCTCCTGTTGCCTTCTTGATATCCTGTCAGATTGAAGGAGTCTTTTGACAGACCCTGCTATCTCTGTCCTCTTCTTTTATGGAATGGAAAGGCAGTGTGACTGTAGGTCCCAGTGGACACCCAGCCACTGGAACTTTTGAGCTGGAGAAAGCCGAGACTTTTTCAAGATGATCTTGAATCCTAAGTGTTCCAGGAACTGGATCCCTTCCTTGGAGGCTTGCATGTATTCTTCCTCGGATGCTGCCCACATCAGCCAATCGTCCAGGTATGCTACCACCTGGATTCCTTTCAGGCGTAGTTGATAAATGACTGCATTTGCAAGCTTTGTGAATACCCTTGGGGCTATGTTTAGGCCAAAGGGCATGGCTCTGAAAACGTACTTTCTTTTCTGTAGTTTGAACCCTAGGTAGGGAGAAACTTGAAGGTTGATTGGAACATGCCAGTATGCATCCGTCATGTCTATAAAGACTGTGAATGCCCGTTTGGGCAAAAGGGTCCTTATGTGCTGAAGCGTCAACATTCTGAACTTGTGGTTCAATATGACCTTGTTGAGTTGTGATAAGTCCAGAATGACTCTGAGCTTTTCCGAATCCTTCTTCGGAACACAAAATAGCCTTCCTTGAAATCTGATGGACTTTGCCTTCCGTATAACTCTTTTGTTCAAGAGTTCCTGAAGATATTCTTCCGGTACGAGGGTTGAGTGTTGGAAGAATTGAGGGAAGTTTGGTGGAGTTGAGCTCCAACTCCACCCTAGTCCTTTCTTTATTAGGCTGTGGGCCCAGGGATCGAAGGTCCAACGATCCTGGAAGTGGAGAAATCTCCCTCCTACCGGCAGCATCTCACTTGGAGTGCTGGTTGGAGGACTTGCCTCCTTGGCCACGTCCACCTTTGTTGACCCTACCTCTGAAGGGGCGATTAGACGATCCTCGAAAGGAACCTCGAGACTTCGGCTTAAAGGTAGTTGATTGCCTTTCAAATACTAGGGTGAACACGGGCAACTGGGTCGCCAGCGTTTTGGGCACCAGTTGAAAGGTGGTGGTTGGTTTTGCCACTTTTTGGGGAATCGTGGCCATGGAAAGCTGTTGCTGTTGCTTTGGCCGAGAGGGCACACTTGGTCTTTTGACTTGTTCTTCTGCTGGGGACCCTCATCAACGGAAGATTTCCTCTTAGAGGACAAGCCCCATTTGGAGAGGAGATTCCTATTCTCTGAAGCGGCTTTATCTACGACCTCTTTGACCACTTCACTTGGGAAGAGGTCTTTTCCCCAGATATTGGAAGCTATCAGCTTCCTTGGTTCGTGCTTCACTGTAGCAGAAGCGAACACAAACTCCCTACAAGCCCTTCTGGATTTAATAAAATTGTACAAATCCTTGGTGACTGTTGCCAAATAAGATTTGGCAAAGACCATGTACATATCTGGGGTGTCTGGGATGCTTGCCATAGTTTCTAAGCCAGTCTGCAGAGACATAGAAGAAGCGAGAGGTTCCTTAGTCTCCTGTTCCCTGCGCAGGAGAAACTCTGACAGCTTCGGGAGATCTTCATTGAACTGCTGTCCAGCGATATCTGCCTCTAGCTTCCCAACTGTGAAGGTGTTATGGACATCCTTCCAATCCTTATCATCTGAAGGGAAGGCGAGGGAAAATGGTCTACACTCTTCAAATGTAGTGCAAGGTTTCCCTGTCTCAACTGCCTTTAAGGCTGCCTTAAACCCTTTGTCCATAAAGGGGAAGGCAAGTTTGGGGTCATCAATAAAGGATGGGTGCTTTTTGCTGAGAGCCGGCACCTTGGAACTAGTAAAGGCCCTCTCTTTCAAGGAGGTTGTATATAAGGCCTGTGCCTTAGATAGTTCAAGGACAATCGTCTCCTTCTGCTCCGTTTCCTCTTTGGATGCTGGTTCTGTCCTCAGACGGACATAGCAATCCGGATAGGCCCCTTTAGTAGGCCAAAATTCGGTTTCCTCTACTGGAACTGTTCCCAGTTTCTCTGAGAGGAAGATCTTCCCCCCCCCCCCCCCCCCCCCCCGACATAGGCATATGCTCTGCGTACCTCCATGGGTTAACGTCAGACAAGGCGGGGAGGTCCTTGACGTTTAACTTCTTCGGGGCTATACGTGACGCAACTAGCTGATGAATCTCCGTTCGGAAAGATGCTTCTTTCTCGGACGATTTCTTCTGAATGTCCTGCACCATGGACAGTAGCGAGTGTAGTGTACTTGTAATGGAATCCAACTGGGGTGCAGTGGAAGAAGTCGAAGGCGTCGGGTCAGTCACCGCTGCAGACGATACCGAAATCGTTTCAGTTTTCTCGGCTTCAGTCTCAGGAGGTATCTCATCCTCCTGCTCCAGTTCATCCACTAGGAGATTGTTCTCAGTCTTCTCCGAGACAACAGACATGTTGTCCTCTAATTGGATGCTCTGTAAGGCATCCGAAACGTCAGGTTCTACTGGAATCTGAACTAAGGGGATCTCAGGTTGAGCCTGGGGAACAATTGTATCCGCAGATGCATTAGGGAAGAGACAATCCCTCATCCTCTCATTAGGAAAATATGGGCCAGAGGTGTTCTTCTGAAAACCCCTGACCCATTTTTGCAGCGTGTCCCTTGCTGCATCCCTAGACTCAGTAGGCTTTTGATCATCAAAAGCCTCTTTAATCAGTTTGTCACAAACGGTAAATACCTGTGGGTCCCAGTACTTGAGAGCCCCTTTGGTGACTGAGCAGCGAGCATGGGCCCTGCACATGCCATGTCCGTAGAAGCTCTTACTACGGACCCTGCAAAATTTGTTCCCGCACACGGGATGCTCCTCCTGTAAAGAAAGAAAAGCTGTAAGTATTCGGTGAAATTCTCAGGTTTCAGCATACATATTTTAATTAATGTTTAATTAATATTTAATCAATATTAGCTTGGATAAAGTAAGCTAGAAAGTAGGAAAGACACCTACATGTGTTTCCTGTCCAGCTCATTGCTATGACTTCTTCTAATATTGAACTATAGATTCATAATGAATTCAAGGGGAAGATAATATCCTTGGATATAAGGTGTCTTCTTAACACAAACTTCCATGTTCAATATAGGTGATTAAATTAATGGGTAATAACCATTAATTGGTAGGGAGAATTACTCCCTAAAAGTGATGGTCTCACAATTGGCTGCCCATGAACCACTTGTAGGTTGGAAAACGTTTGGGCTACAGCAATGACTGGCGGTGGTATGTCTCCAGTATTGCCGGGCTTGCCGGCATCTGTCGGGCCCCCCCCCCCCCCCCCGTCATATGCCGAGCCCGCAGGCACATGCCGGGCCTGCCGACATATGCCGGACTTGCCGGCATATGCCGGGCCTGCCGGAATGTGCCGGGCCTGCCGGCATGTGCCGGCCTAGCCGACATATGCCGGGCCTATTCTGGGCTATTTGAAACAGATACTGTCTTCAAAGTAGTGGGCGGCAGGTCGGCAGTTGCCGCTCTGCCCGCCGGCAGCCGAAGGATCCCTCTATCAAGTAGGACCCATCGGCAACCAGCGGCAACTATATGAATTTTGGGTGGCCGGCTGCTGGACGACAACTCAGTTGCCAGCAGCCGGTCATAGTATGTTCATTGTCGTTGGGTTGTCGATCAGCGACACCCACGGCAAGTGGCGGCAGAGTAACAGCCGGCCGACAGACACCCAACATGGCCGACGACAGCTACTAGCTGCCGGTGGCCGGCCCAGTATATGGAAAGGCAGAGAGAAAGAGAGGATGGAGGACGGCAAAGGCTCAGCCTTGCCGGCCTACATCCCGAAAGAGGGTGCAAGTGGAAGGAGGAATTATATTCGGGCTTCCACTCAACCATATCCCATTCATATGGGGTATGGAAGGTAGTCCAAGGGAGACTTGGAGAGCACACTCAAAGATAAGAGGGTAACTGCTGGCAGCCGGCCCAGACGGCAGCAGACAGGGAACCTCAGGCCAATTCTATAGATTACCTGTAGCGTCAAATGTAGAACAACGGCCAGAAGGGTGATGGTTCATCCAACACAAAAGAGACAGTGGGGAAGGGGTAAAAGTCCTATAAGTAAGGTAAAACCCTAGAGTATTACCTAACTTGAAGGATTCTGATCTCATAAAGTAACCTTAAGTAGCAGAAATCATTTCCCCAGGTTAGGTTAGTTATGTGAGAAAGCGGCCATAGGACACAATCTCACTGGAGAACAGAATCTCGTACCAGAGATCTTAAGTATGGAAGAAATTATTTCTTCATACTAAGATCTATTAGTAGAGGACTGTCTGCCAGACCGAGGAAGGAGGAAATTGATATACAAGAACCTCCAGTATGGCCTAGGGAGGACTAGCCTCCTGAACGGCAACCTAACCTGACTTGAGAAGCCATTTCACCAAGACAGTAGGATGCCTAACACAGACTTTACCCTTATTTTCCGTTCTCAGCTCAAAACCGCGTCAGTGGTTAAGAGAAAGAGACAAAGCACCCCAGTAAATTATGCCAGAGCACAGTTCGCAGCAAAGTTAACTGAGGGTAGCCTAAGCTGATCAGAGGGAAGGGGAATTGCTCTTAGATCTCGTTAGAGATAGTATCGACTTGAAAGGTATAGGAGGTGTCAGTCTCCCCTTAAAAGACAATACAAGAGCAATAAGGGACATGTAAGAAAGTATACTAAAGCCCCTAGGCTATTAAGTCTAGGAGCATAGAGAATCGTTCACCGAAACTCTCTTGTATACCATCTTGGAAGAGGAAAATGTTATGTAGTAATATCTTAATTGAATAAAATATTGCCTGAGCTTCAATAAAACTTAACCAGGAAGGTTATATCATGCATGAAGTGTGTAACTGCCTAGGCTAGAAAGCCTAGCACTCTTGAGGCTCGATCATAAATAGCCAAATCCACGACAACAATGACATAATATAAAATTCCCTTGCTAAATATCTAAATAGCTAAAGTTATTAAAGCAAAATAATGCCGGGAAATTTTTCTTGCTAACTAAATGAACAAGAAGAACGAGTGCGTCCATGACGCCATCCGGCTGGCAACAGCTCTTGTTACTTTAATTACGATCGCAATCGAAGAGTAAAACTGCCAAGAGCTTACATTTACACAATCCAAAGATATTACTTAACTTTCCAGAAGCTGATGAGGCTGGTGAAGACATCATAGCAACAAAATACTTCCAAAATAGCGAGAGATAACACGGGATAACACCGGTCAGCAAAGCTACAAACAAAATAATGGCTTGGTGGCGCCACGCGGTGGCGATTCGGCGCACTATTTACAGTACAGTAGGAGTGTCGAGAGCATCGCCTCTTTAACAACTCTCCTATATTCTTGCCACTTTTTCCCTCTCGAAGCGAAAACGCTAATGGGGGTGTAGATAGCTATGAGACGTGTCAAGAATACGTCCTGTGATATATGCGATATCCCTATTAAATTTTAAGGGATATTCGCTCCAGGAGTTAGAATTCTGGATACCTTTGGTAAATTCTCTGGGATATATCACTGTAGTCAAATATACCTAGGAAGCTACTAATGAAGGAACCTCCATCAGGACGACATAGCCTGAGCCCAAATGTATATATATATATATATATATATATATATATATATATATATATATATATATATATATATATATATATATATATGATAATTTTTCACATTTAGACGTGTTTTTCATATTCAAATAAGCCATATATTTTTGATACATTAATGTCTGGATTCTCTTAAGAACCTCGGGATCAGAGCCAGAGGCAAAATCACACAAAGACAAGAGCTTGTGACCGGCCGGGAGTCGAACCCTGGTCCGGCAAACTTGTATAGACAGTGACTTAACCACTTGGCCACGAAGAAAGATAAAAGTCAATGACATTTCTTCTGTACTTATACCTTTCGAATTAAGGTGTATTTTACTTAGAATTGAAATCAACCCATCTTCACCATCGTAGCTAATTGGTAGTTTGTTACTTGGCATTCGATTAATGGTAAATTTTGCACATTTAGACGTGTTTTTCATATTCAAATAAGCCATATATTTTTTATACATTGATGTCTGGATTCTCTTAACGACCTCGGGACCAGAGCCGCAGGCGAAATCACACTAAGACAAGACCTTGTAACCGGCCGGAAGTCAAACCCTGGTCTGTCCAACTTGTATAGACAATGACTTAACCACCTGGCCACGAAGAAAGATAAAAGTCAATGACAATTTTTTTGTACTCATACCTCTCAAATTCAGGTGTTTTGTACTAAGAATTAAAATCAACCCATCTTCGCCATCGTAGCTGATCGGTAGTTTGTTACTTGGTATTCGATTGATGATAAATTTTGTACATTAAGACGTGTATTTCATACTCAAATAAGCCATATACATTTTTTTTATTTGATATTTACTTTTTTAGGGAGGATCGGTGTAACTTTACGGTTTTATTGGATTTCTTTAATCTGGGACTTTGAACTGAAAAGAAAATATTATAACTCTATTCATGAGGCATTGTAGTATAGTGTATTTTACAGTTTATGCATCTGTTTATCCGAGAACGAGGGGAAAGATGGTGATTCATATATATTTACATTTTACCTTTTGGTTATTCATCTCTTTTTAGTTTCTTTTTATAACTTATGTCATAAATCTTCCCATTTTCCAGGCACATGTTGGCAAAACCTTAGAGAATTCTTTGTATTGGTGCGTCATTATTAGATTACACTTACAATGCTATCCTCTGAATTATTTACAGAAATAATACCAGATGTTTCTTGTAAAATGACTGGGGTCTCTCTTCTGGGGCGACAGGCGTCTCGTAATTATGCTCTGAAGCTTGTCTGTCAGATTCGTTTCGAGCAATTACTCTAAATTAATCTTGAATTCTGGTCCTTCAATCTCACGGTTGTAGACTTTTAGCTACAATCTTAATTTCTCTCCCAGAGCAATATTTGTTTTATAATTTCTATCGAGTTTTTTCATTCTTTACATTTATTAGATTTGTGATATTTATTTTTACTTAATTTTTATCTAGTATTTGTAACTTTGTGATATGAACGTTCGTACAAATAATGGCTTTAAAAGTTTAAACATACCTCTTGAATGGCAGAGGCAAGGGATAGTGACAGAGCCCTAGCTAGCAGAAATATATCCTAGACTAGAGAAAAACCATATAATCAGTGTCCAAACAGCCTCTCCACCCAAGCTAGGACCAGGGAAGGCTAGGCAAGAATTGTTGATGACACAGCAGGTATACCTCGCATATCCTCAAACCCTTTAGCTCACAAGGATGGTGAGGTTTCAAACACCATAAGAAACTATCGAGCTTAAGCAAATTTCGAATCCCAGTCAGGCAGAAGGCCTGACAAGGATGTTTCCAATAGGCCACCACAACCAATTTACAATCTCTATATACTGTAATTGATTATAAAGGAATAATTTATAGAAAACTTAAAAAATTACGCTAAATATTGTGGTTGACATGGACTGATAAGGTATTTCTGGATCAGGAACAATTCCAGAGGAATGATATTCTGCATGTTAAGATGAGGACCATCTTGCTAAATGGATTTAAATAAATTGTTGTGACAGCAGAACAGCAAAAATTTAACTCATAAGAAACTGAAAGAATTATCATAAAATCTACTTGTTCCTGAATATTCTTGATATTGAGGATTTTTGGTTCCATGTTAATTAAATTACCTGTTACAACATTAACCCCAATGGCACTCACACTAAGGAATGTATCCCGAAACATGAAAAACTCTAATCGAATTGAGGACTTGTAATGGCTTCAAAAAAAAAAGAGATGGGGTGCCACTTATTCTGATAAGATATATCACTTGTGATATCATTTGTAGATATATACAGGTAATGATATTACCGGAAGACCGCACGAGTTGCAGGACAGTTAAAGAACCTCTCTCTCTCTCTCTCTCTCTCTCTCTCTCTCTCTCTCTCTCTCTCTCTCTCTCTCTCTCTCTCTCTCTCTCTCTCTCTCTCTTTCTTGGCACTAAGTGGAACACGTTGTAAGGGGATTTGTAAGGAAACTTTAGACCAAGGCACTACATATATATATGTATATATATATATATATATATATATATATATATATATATATATATATATATATAAATATATATATTCATATATATTCATATAACTCTACTACGGAAGATCGGATGACATTAAAAAAGAAAGATTAGGAATGATGATGACATCAAGAAAAGAAAAGGCATTAACCCAGTGGACAGCTGTAGATAGTAGATTGTTACTTGCAAAGCTCAAATCAAAAGAGTGCAATATGAGTACTACAGTTTGCTATGCCTCAATAAATGATTCCCCTGAAGAAAAGAAAGATGAATACCACGAAGAACTGCATAGGGTAATAGATAAGATCCCTGAGAGAGATATAAAAATTGTGATTGGCAATTTCAGTGCTGCAGTTGGAAGAAATAATCAAGGGATAGAGAATGTGATGGGTTTCGAGGGTCTTTGCGAAGTTACAATATGAAAATGGAGAACATTTATGAGTTTTGGTTCAGCAAACAATATTGTCATTGGAGGTACTCTTTTTCAACACAAGAACATCCACAAGTATAAACACACTTCACCATATGGCAATTACAGAAATCAGATACATCACTCTATCATTAATAATGAGAAAATTAGGACTCTGAGAAATGCGAGAAGCTATATGGTGCAGATATTGGTATTGATCACCAGCTTCTCATTGCCACACTGAAATTAAAACTGAAAGCAGCCAACAGAAAGATAGATATAATACCTAGGTTTGATACAACTATGCTTTTAGAAGAAGAGCACAGAAAAACATTTGTAATTGAATGTAGGAATCGATTTAAGGTCTCAGATACTTTAAGAGACAAAAATAGACAATTAATGAAAAATCGTGTGGTATTAAGAATATATATCAGTCAGTTGTTAGTGAAGTCTCGGACAAGTAGTTACAAGGAGAAAGCCATTGATATCAAATGATTATTGGGATACTATATAAAGGAGACAAAGACATAAATTGATTGTTGAAAGTTTTAGAGAAAGTAATAAAAATTACAAGGTAGAGCATGCTAAATATTCCAGTATTGATAGTGAGGTTGAATGAAAAGCAAAGAATGACTGAAGAGAATATTTAGACAGTAAAGCAGATAAGGCTGAATATGCCTTGAATACAGGAACTGGCTATAATACAAGAATTGCTAATGGAATTACTTATGAAATCTCCACTGGGTCAAATATGGAGAAGAATA
>NC_090740.1:100691941-100696941 GCF_036898095.1 Palaemon carinicauda | reverse complement strand
TTCATAATAGTTTGACACATTCATACAATCAGTGTTACTCGCGTAAGATACAACAGAATCCCAGAAATACACAGTCAATTCCACAGTCAGTTCCATATGGAAATAAAAAGAAAAATTCTCATTTTAACAATAAGAAGAAACAACCAAATGTCAATGCAGTTCAGAGTCCAAAGCAAACAAACACTTCTTCGAATATCGCTGAGCCTGGGTCGTCAAACCAGACCTCGCAAGGTCAGACTAATTTTCAGAATGTGCAGAGCAAAGCAAATACCACATAGTTAACTCCAGAGGGGAAGAGAGTGATGTTGGGTCAAGGTCATTCATGTCAACATCAATAGTATTGAATAATCAATTTAATGTTTTATTAGATAATTGTGAAGCAATAGATTTTCCTACGAAACACACGGCCGAATTAAGTAAAACAGTGCATGCTCCCGTAGATTTGCAACGAATTCATACGATAATAAGCCAAAATGAGTTACGACCAACCTTATATGCTGTAAATTTAAAATACAAATCCTTTACGTTATTTTTTGACTCTGGTGGTCCACGTAATATCATGGATTTGAAGACACATCATTTGTTGTTTTCGAACTTTCCGATTAAAAAATCCGGAGTTAGACTCTCGGGTATAGGAAATAATGAATTAAATGTCATAGGCATAACTCATGTTCAATTTCAAAGTCGGTAAATGCACGTTTGCCGATACATTTGTTGTTGTACAAAACATTGATATGTATCCAGCTTTAATTATAGGATACCCATCTATGGGAAATCAAAACATTATCTTAGCCCCTGCCAAGCACGGCGTGTATATCAAAGGGAAATTCTATAAGTCTTCTAATACCTTAAAATCAGTTTTGGATAAAAAGGAGACGACAAATGTAACCGTAACGTACGTTGAAGAACCAATAACTTGTCTCACTAATAAAGAAATAATATACGCGACCCAGCAGAATTCTCGTTCACCCGTAACATCATCTTGCAGGCAATCTATCGAGCCAAACGTACCTTCGAATTTAATAGTGCAAATAAAGAAAACATTACGGGGATCTGAAATATTAATCCTTTCCTACACTTTGAAAACTAACGGATTGTCTGTCACATAAGCTATTTATACAGTAGGCTCACATCAACAATGTAATATTGAAGTCTGTAATCATTTAAATAACACTTTAGTAATTCACAAAAATCAACATATCTTGGATGTAGAAGTTTATAAACATCGTATTCTTACTGTTGCTGAAATCAATCATTCTCAATCAGTCGCGGATGAATCCCTTTTGCGATCTATTAAAAATGAAATCAATAAAGACATTCAAGACGAAGAAATTCCTCAAAAAATTTTTTGACTTTTAACTGAATATCATGATGTTTTTTCCACTACGGATGGATCCTTAGGAAAAACAGATGTGATCGAGCATCAAATAAGGTTAAAGGACAAGCAGAAAATTATCTATGTACCCTCGTACAGACTCCCTATGAAATTCCAGAATGAAATAAATGATAAAGTAGGTAAAATGCTAGAAGAAGGAGTCATTAGGAAATCAAACAGCCCTTATAATTTTCCTTTAATAGTTGTACCGAAAAAAGATCAAACATGGCGTATCTGCGTCGACTTCCGTCGTCTAAACGAGGAGACGATCCCTGATCGATTCCCAGTGCCATGTACTGACGATATTTTGTCTTTGTTAGGTCAGAATAAATATTTTACTAGTTTGGACTTATTTAAAGGCTTTCACCAGATATCATTAGAAGAAGATAGTATCCCATACACAGCCTTCAGCACAGCCAGGGAACATAATGAATTTTTACGGATGCCTTTTGGTTTACGTTGTGCTCCTATAACATTTACAAGAATGATTAACATAGTGTTTGGAGACTTGTTAGGGGATATATTGCATGCCTATATGGATGATCTTGTAATCTTTTCCAACATCATAGAAGAACATCTACGTAAGTTAGAACTAGTACTACAGAGACAACATAACTAGTACTACAGAGACAACATAACTTAAGGGTAAAGATTAGTAAGTGTGAATTTTTCAAAACAGAATTAGAATATTTGGGTTTCATGGTGTCAAGCCAAGGTCTTAAAATAGTCCATGATAAGGTGTCGGCTATACGTAATTTTCCCATACCTACTAATGTCAAGGGAATACAGCAATTTCTGGGTTGTAGTGGATATTACAGGCGTTTTATACGCAACTATTCAATAATAGCCGCTATTTTCACTGATCTTACGAAGAAGGGCGTAGATTCCATATCGTCTGCGCAACATCAACAGGCGTTAAATACCTTGAAAGATGAACTGTGTAGTTCTCCTATCTTAAAATTTCCTGACTTCGGTAAGGAATTCTTCATTGCAACAGACGCCTCAGACTTAGGAGTAGGAGGGGTATTGCTTCAGCAATATGATAAACAATTTTTCCCGATAGCTTTCTATTCTCGAAAATTGAGAACTTCCGAAAGTAAGTATGCAGTAATAGACAAGGAAGGGCTAGCTATTGTTAATTCACTAGTGCATTTTAAGTTCATAATTTACGGTTATCCCGTTAATGTTCTTACTGACCATAAACCACTAACCGAGTTCTTTAAAGGCTTCAACCACAGCCCTAAACGAACTCGGTGGCATTTGATCATTCAAGATTTTGGCGCAAGAATCGGGTATTTACCTGGGAAAGCAAATATCATTGCGGATGCATTATCACGCAACCCCGTGTCCTCTTGTACGGAGCCTTTAGCTGAATTAATAGATATATCAACATCCATGCCTATTGTTAAAACGATATCTGAACAAGAAGATTTAGGCTGGAGCGCTGAATTGTAACAGACTGAGCAAAGAAAAGATCAGAAAATAGAAACAATTATAAATGCTTTCAAAGGCAATCATAAGGAAAACGGATATATAAAGTATAAGCAGCAGAATTATATAATCAAAGATAATATTCTGTGTAGGACTGTGACAAGGAAAACCCGCAATACACCACATATAACTAACGACCAGGTAGTAGTATCAATCTCACTTATTCCCAATGTCCTGAATTGGTTGCATTCAAATCCATTATATGGACACCCGGGGTTCTCATTAATGTCACAGAAAGCCAAATCCTTGTTTTATTGGCATACGATGCTTACAGATATAAAAAGACACATAGCTAATTGTCGCACATGTCAGGAAAAAAAAGGGCATACGGTAACACCTGTCAGCCTAGGGGCTTATCCCGTGCCCAATCAACCCTTTGAAAGAATACATTTAGATTTGTTAACAGGATTTTACGAGTCAGACAGAGGAAATAAGCACCTCTTAGTAATTATAGATGCTTTAACTCGATATACAGAACTAATAGCGCTTAAGACTAAAACTGCGATTGAATGCGCTAGGAAGTTTTACGAGTGTTACATTTGTAAACATGGAATTCCACACATGATAATCTCAGACTCGGGTAGTGAATTTAATAATCACTTTCTTACCTCATTGTGTGAATTCCTTAGCATAAAGAAAATAAATACCATGATATACCACCCAGAGTTGAATGGGCTAGTGGAAAGAGCAAATAGAAAAATTTTAAATATATTAAGATTAACACTAGGGGGATCAGACCCCAACTGGGATATTGCAATACCGGCGGCACTGAGTACTCTGAATCATTCATATCATATATCAATTAAAATGTCACCGCATGAAGCATTGTATGGTACCCCAGTTAGAACGCCTTTCCATGTATTAACGCCTGCAACTAATCTATCAAATCCTTTAAAAGAATGTATAAATGCAAGTTTAAGTCGATATGATATCCTTCGAAAGAATTTAGAAGAATCACAAATCATAAGGAAAAGGAATCATGATAAAATAGCGAAGCCAACTAAAACATATACCGTGGGTGGTAACGTGTATATACAAATCAATGTGCGTAAAGGACTCAATGATAAACTAACACCTAAGTTTGAAGGCCCATTTAACATTTTGGAAACATTAACGGCCAATAGGTTTAGTGTTCAAAACGTATCCCAACCCACGGATGAGAGAATAGTACCATTGGCTCACATAAGAAATTTAAAAAAAAAAAAAAAAAAAAAAGAGAGGGAAAGAAGTGAGGGAAATTTTTTTTTATTTTATGTGATTAAAAGTTTTCTACTTAATACAGGAGTAATTACATATATTTTTCTCGTTACAGGTTTCCAAGATGAATATTTTGTTGTTGGAAGTGATATTGTTCGCTCAGACATTTTTCTCGTGTGGGATGAGCTCTAAAACTAAAAGTATAGATTTTAAATATGGCACTATAGTTGAAAGACAAGAAGACGTTTTTATTACATCGAGCAACGTAGTTGTAGAAGTGAATATGCAAGCAATTTTTCTTCCAGAGAATGATGTCATTAGCTTAAGAACTGCCATTTCAAGGTTTTCTGTCTCATTGGATGAGTTGCATAGAAGACATTTTCATTTGACTACAGAGAGTTTGCTTGGATCGACATTAAAAGTTGCAGAGATGCTATCTGATGACTTGAAAAATAAGACTTACGAGACAGGATCTTTGGCTTATGACCTTTTGATGTGGACTGTAGGACACGAACATAAAGAAAGATGAAATCCGTTTATTTATGCTGCATTAAACATCTTTGGGTCTATTGCAAGTTTAGGTTTAGGAATTTCCAATCGTCTTAAGATTAGTAATCAAAATAAGAAAATTAAGTTCTTGACTCATGAAGATGAATTGATTATGTCAGAACTAAGGAATCAGTTAGCTTCGATCAATCAAATTATGGATTTAGTAAATGAACATTCAAATAATATCATTCAGATTATGGAAGTACAGGATTTGTTGGCAACGTTAACGTATTATGATTCAAAGATAGATCACATACATAACAGAATTGCACATTTCATTGAGAAATCCAAGGATTATGTAGAAGCTATCAAATTAGCAACTAGAGGTGTACTGTCGCCCCATTTGTTGCCTATAAATTACTTAAAGTTAATTCTGGAGAACAGAAGG
>NC_090740.1:100681941-100684441 GCF_036898095.1 Palaemon carinicauda | reverse complement strand
AATCGTTTGGTAGATTACCTCAGAAGCATTGCACATAATTTGAGTTCTTTTTAAATACTGTCTCTTATTTACATTTTTATAAATTTTTACTTATTTTTATTTCGCAATTTTTTGTATTGCATTATAAGTATTTTTAATTACTTTTTTATAATAGTTAAGATTTTATCTTTAACCAATTTTTTGTATTGCATTATTAGTATCTTTAATGACTTCTCTTGTAATAGTCAAGATTTTATCTCAATCATATGAATTTTTATCTCAATAAAACATTTTTATTACTTTTGACTTGATATCATTTTACCTTTTTATGCATTTCATGTATTTTACACCAAAGCGCTTTTAGACCAAAGTGTCTTTAAACCAAAAAGCTTTTAGACCAAAGTGCCTTTTGACCGAAGTCCTTTTAGACAAAAGTGCTTTAGAAGAAAGGGCTTTAGACGTAAGTGCTTCAGACGAAAAGTCATATATATATATATATATATATAGATAGATAGATAGATAGATAGATAGATAGATAGATAGATAGATAGATAGATAGATAGATAGATAGATTTGGGGGACTAATTTGGAAATTTAGGGTCTTTAAATCTATGTTAATGTTAGATATCATTTTATGGAAATAGGATATAAAGATATTCGAAAAGAGTGAAATGGAGCCCAAAACCATTTTTCCACGGCAGTTCATGGAATAGTTTTTTTTTTTCATTTAGTTATTATTAGTTTCTCTCTCTCTCTCTCTCTCTCTCTCTCTCTCTCTCTCCTCTCTCTCTCTCTCTCTCTCTCTCTCTCTCTCTCTCTCTCTCTTGCCATTGAAAATATAATAAAATTTCCTGGATATTCCAGGGTCTTGTACCAATTAAGCGCTGGAATTCTTAAAATGGGTGACAGATTTGCATCAGTCATATACGCTATATATGTCAAAATATTTTTTCATATTTATAAATTTCAAAGCTACGCTATCAAACAAGTTAAAGTTTAAACGGAATTATAAATACACATGTTTGTTATAATAAAATATATAGTATGCTTATTCTAAAGAGACGGGACAGAAAGATTGATGAACAGCAGAGAAATGAACAAACAGGATTTAGAAAAAGTAGAAGTTGCACAAGCCAAATTTTGATTTTGAGTCGTTGTACAGAAATGCATAGAATACAGAAATCCACCTTTGATGGCATTTGTGGACTATGAAAAAGCCTTTGATTGTGTGCACCCTTCCAATTTCATGGATGGTCTTTCATTATCATGGAATTTCTCTTAGATGTAAATTTTATTAAGTCTGTTCATGAGTATAGCAAGTGCAAAGTTAATATTAATGGGGTCTTTTCAAGGAATTTCCAGTGAATAGTCGAATACTCCAAGGGAATGTGTTGTCTCCTACGTTGTTTATCCTCATCTTGGATTTTGTAATGTATAGAACAGTCTGAGATGGTGGAGAAAGATTGGACTGGTGATAGAAATCTGGCAGATTTAGAGTATGCTGATGATACTGTACTTGTTAGCAAAACACCACAGGATTTGCAATGCTTGCTTGCCGGAATGCATGAAATATCCCATGAGGTTGGGCTGAATATAAATAGAAGAAAGACGGAGATGATGAGAATGGAGTATCCAGTGGACAATGAAATATCATTGGAAGGAGAAGTATGATCTCCAATACAGGGTCTTTAGAATTAGAGTTTTGTGGAAAAGTGGAAAAATTAAATTAGTCAATGGCAAGGTTAAGTAAAATTTGGAAACCAATTCGCCAGAGATTACATATAAAATCAAACTATTTATTAGTTTAGTGAGATTGGTGTTACTGTATGGACATGAGTCATGGTATGACAATAAAAATAATCTCCAATAGATTTAGTAGATTTTCGAACAAAGACCTCAGAAGGCTAATGGGAGTTAAAAGGTAGGACAGGAATAAAGATGAAACTATAAGAGAGATTACTCTAGTGCTATATGTGAATGGGATCAAGATGAAGGGTAGATAGAGATAGTTTGGTCATGCTCTTCGCACTCCCCAACAGAGATTAGTTCACCAAACGTTCAGTTGGGCTCCACAAAGCGCTAGAAGAGTTCGAAGACTCAGATCTACATGGCTGAAGACTTTGAAGCACGAAGTAACTTATAGTCCAATTACTTAACCCGCCGATACACATTCACATTTAAGGTTTTGATTTATTGATTCCAGTGCACTTAACAAGAAGCTAAGAAGACGTCTGACAGATGCATACTGTAGCAGGTAGCGCTGTGTTTAACAAAAGAGAAACTTTTGGCAATACAACTTGTAAAGCTAAGTCGATGAGCTTGTGGACACGTGATCAAAACTATTTGTATTAAGTTTACGTAATACAATGAAGGTTTTTTTTTTCTTTTTTTATAAAGCACTTTTTTACCTTTAATAAAAATACTCTGGATCTTTATTTTGCAAGCAGCGTTGCTAATAAGTTTCTCTTTCGCTAAACAACTGTCGGACGTCTCCTTTAACTTCCCGTGAAGTGCACCATAA
>NC_090740.1:100664441-100671941 GCF_036898095.1 Palaemon carinicauda | reverse complement strand
AAATATATTAGTTATAATAGATTCTTACAGAATATATGTATCAACTATGCTGTACCAGCTAGCATTTACGATGGTGCTTATCTTTATAAAAAGGTACTGGGAATCTGAGTGCGCAAGGCATATGGCACCATTGCTCAATGTAAACAAACTGCATGTGCTGTTCCTATTCTGTAACTTCTGTCATCCGACAGGTGCTCTGTCTTCACAACCTAAACGTCCTCATAATTTAGATCACGACATTTCCTGCAACGTGACCATTGGGAAATCTCATGGCACAAATCATTAAGTGAAAAATAGTTATATTTATGTATTTTTTTATTGGCATATGTTTGATTCAAATGGAGAATAGGAGACTTCCGAATTCATATTTCTCACATTTCACAGTAGTTTTTTGATTAGTGTTTAGGCAACGTATTAATTTTATGCATTTATTATAGCTCTTAAGACATGAATTATTCCATTTTTATTGTATCTGGTTGACAATGGAGTTGTGCAATTTGGAGTCAATCACTTTGGTATGATGTACAATGTGAGAAATCTTTTGTATATAATAAACATTTGTATAAAATAATCTTTTGTAAATAATTTGTTTTTTTTTTTCCTTACATTCCAAGCTATGCAGTTGATTTTGAAATTTACAACAAAATATCAGCAAAGGAAAGATTTTTGGTATCCAAGGCTGCACTGATAATATTTATAATATAAGCAAAGCAAAGATTTATCATAGTTTAGGATAATTGCATAACAAAACTTGAGCATGGCCTTGGTTGTAATACACAGTGTAAATTTGTGCTTTTTATTACATATCTGTGCTATTAAAAAAAAGAAAAATCTGGTAAATTTTTCTTTGACTAGAATGAATTTGCTACTCATTTCCTTTGGATGTTATTAAAAGAATATGTTTTTTTTATTGCAACATAGATTTACCCTAGCAACTAAAATAAAGGGCTATATTTCCTGTCTCACACCATGTATACTTCCGAACATGAATTACCATCCGTATTCTAGCTTAACCTGACTAAATATATATATTTAAAATACAATGAGTCAAAACTACAAAACAACAATAGAAAATGTTTATGTATATAAGCAGCAAAGAACAAATCAACTTGCAGAAGAAATATATATAATCAACAAGGCAAAATTTGTGCAATTTGGGAGGGTACAATGATTCCAAATAAAATTCAAGGTAACAAAAATCTTAAAGTCAGCCTATTTCATGTTCTAAAAGCTTAAGTATCGAGGCAAATATGAGTAGTTGAGTCATTATTTTTCAATGGGGTGAAATATCACGTAACGAAACAGTTGATGACATAGGATCATAGGCCTTCTGGTGTGTTATATTGAGCAATGTTGCCAGCCATATGCCTTGCGTATCTCTACTTTTTTAATAATTATATTTACCAATATTATAACCTGTCACAAGATTCTATTCTCAAAACTGGTGCTTCTGCTTGAATTATTATGTAATGAAGCGGCTTGACTGCCATGGGCATGGCTTTCTGCATGTTTCATTGAGCAATGGTCCCATATACCTTGCGTATCTCAGTAACTTATGTTGCATAAGCCCCAGCGTAGATATTAGCTGACTGGTACAGCATAGTTGATAAATATTTTCTCTCTACATCTATGATAAAAAAATTTACCAATGTTAAACCTATTATATAAGATTAATATAACTGGTGCTTCTGCAAGAATTAAGAAAAGGCGCAAAACGTAGTAGCGCTTGGAGGGCGGAGTCTCATGACGTCACCGCTACAAAACACGCTCTGATTGGTTCTATTTTGGAATTTTATGGACTTAACTTTCCGGATTATTCTTTTGTCTAAGAGCTCTCGGACCTATTCTTCCAGAAGGGGGGGTTGAGCGTTAGAAGAATTGAAGAAATAAAGGTGGAGGACTGCTCCAGCTCCAACCTAGTCCATTCTTTATTAGGATGGTGGGCTCAGGGATCGAAGGTCCAGCGATCCCTAAATTGCTCTAGTCTCCCTCCTACTGGAAGTATCTCACTTCTGCTGTTGTGGATCTGAGGCCTTACCCTCCTTGACCACTTCCTCCCCTGGATCCCCTTCCTCTTGAAGGGCGTCTAGAAGAACCTCTGGCTGTTCCTCTAGCTTTCGAACGAAAGGAAGAAGTCTGCCTTTCGAAGGCTGGGTTACAAACTGGCGACTGTGTCACCACTTGTTGAGGTACCAGCTAGTACGTGGTTGGAGATTGTGCCACTCTCTGAGGCACCGCGGTCACAGGAAGTTGTTGTTGTTGCTGTCGGTAGGGTTTAGCCAGCCGAGAGGATGGTCTAGGCCTTTTTGTCTTCTTCTTGTGTTTGGGACCCTCCTCTGGAGAAGAATTTCTCTTAAGATCTAAACCCCACTTTTTGAGAAGGTTCCTATTTTCTGTGGTGGCCTTGTCTACTACGTCTTTAACCACTTCATTGGGAAAGAGGTCTTTACCCCAGATACGAGAGGATATCAGTCTCCTCGGTTTGTGCCTCACCGCAGACGAGGCGAACACGAACTCTCTACAGGTTCTCCTAGCTTTAATAAAGCTATAGAGATCCTTCGTAACTGTAGCCAGATGGGTTTTGGCCACTACCATGAACATGTCCTGGTTCTTGGGGTCACTTGCCATCGTTTCTAATGTTGTTTGCAACGACATCGATAGCGCAAGTCTTTCCTTCGTCTCTTGCTCTCTGCGCAAGAGAACACCAGACAGTTTTGGAAGTTCCTCACCAAACTGACGTTCAGCAATATCAGCTTCCAGCTTCCCGACTGAGAAGGTAAGGTGGACGTCCTTCCAGTCTTCTTGGTCCAAGGGCAAGGTCAGAGATAACGGCTTGCACTCCTCCAAGGGGGGGCATGGTTTCCCTGCCTCCGCCGCCTTTAAGGCTGCCTTATATCCCTTTTCCATGAAGGGAAAGGCTCTGGTTGGAGAGGCCACAAAGGAGGGAAGTTTCTTACTCAAGGCTGGCACCTTTGAGTTCGTGAATCCCCTCTCTTTCATGGAGCCCGCTAGTAACGCCTGTGCTTTACTATGGTCAAAAACTATGACCTACTTCGGCTCCATCTCCTTCTTTGAGGCTTGCTCCTTCTTGAGACGGACATAGCAGTCCGGATAAGAATCTTTGTTGGGAAAAAATTCTACTTCTTCCAGGGGAATTGCTCCCAACTTTTTTGATATCACGATCTTCCCGGTTGTCATTGGCATGTGTTCGGCATACCTCCAAGGATTGGTGTCCGAGCACAAAGGAAGATCCTTCACGTTGAGTCGCTTCTGTGGCCCACATGATGCTGCAAGTCTACGTATCTCCAATTTCATTGCAGCTTCCTTCTCATCATTCTTTCTTATAATTTGTTGGATCATCTCAACAATAGAAGAAAGAGTCCTTCCCACTTCATCTGGGATAGCAGATGATGTAGAGGTAACAGGTTCCGGGTCTGGAACCGATGTAACCAACACCTTGTCGATTTCTTCCTCTTCTACTCGAGGAGCCTGAGACAGCTCCCCCTCCTGACCTTCTCCTAGAAGGTCTTTCTCTGTAGAATCCGACACATCCGACATCTTATCGTTCAATTGGATGTCTTGGAGGGTGGCCGAGACTTCAGAATCTACCGGATTCTGGGTAGTTGGTATCTCCATCTGAGGCTGAGGAATGACTGCATCGGCCGATGCTTTAGGGACAAGGTATGCCCTCATCTTCTCATTTGGAAGGTAGGGGCCTGAGGTGTTTTTCTGAAAACCCCTCACCCAGGTTCGTAACTTTTCCCTGGCAGCATCCCAGGGAGATCACCTCTGGAGGCTGCGCATGCTGCGTGTCTCCTGCAAAACTGATGTCCACAGAAGTTCTTACTGTGGACATTGCAGAATACACTCCCGCACTTCGGATGGTCCTCCTGTAAGGAGAAGAAAAATCCATGAGTATCAAGTGAAGGCTTTTCACTTATATTGAAACATGTAGCTTATACAGTAAAGCTTTAAAAGAAAGAAGGAAAGGCACATACTTGTATTTCCTGCCCAGCCAATTGCTGTAACCTCCCAAAATATTAAAACTAAGGTTAATTCTATTCTTGAACACCTTATGTAATTTCCTAAACGGAAATTTAAGGTGTAGCTCACACCTTGAAATAAAGTTTTAATATACGGGATAGAATGAATACAGAAAGAATTCACTTTCTATATATCGTACGGTCTCAACATAAGGCTGTACAAGATAACATTAAGTATGTTGGAAGAACTTTAGTGTTACAACAAACTCTGTACTGTAGTTTATCGATGCAGTGTGTACTACACTACAAATATAGTAACTACTGTACATCGCATGCTGCTGTGCCGGCCAGCACGCGCCGGCACGTACCAGCGTGCGCCAGCACGTGCTGGCCGGCATTTACCCACGTATAGTTCAAAGATATACTACCTTTAACTAATAGTCGGCAGGTCACTGGTTCACAAATGTGTGCCGGCCGGCAATGATTGCCGGCCGGCAGCTGAAAACACTAACATCCGGGTGCCGGCCACTAATCGTAATAGCCAGCAGATTTCGGGCTGTGTTTCCACTGCCGGCAGGGAAAGATAGCAATACCCATGTCTGCCGACAGTGGCTTAGAACCAGAGAACCTCCAACTGCCCGGCTGCAGCCGGTAGCCGGGGTAGGGGTACAAAACACTAGTAAGAGAAACAGTATGGATGTAAGGTTATAAGGCGGCATTGCCATACATCCTTCCATCCAGAAAGAGTGAACTTATGGAAAGTGAAAATGTAGCAATCAGGCTTCCAAAGAATCCATAGCCTGCTGGACTCTACCAGCAGACATGGAAGGGAGCCCAAGAGAGGTCTGAGGTTGACTCTGCAAAGAACAATTGGTCTCTGCCGGCCGACTCGTAATTGCCAGCCGGCAGAGAGCTGAGCCAGTCCTCCATTCTAACCTACACTAGGTACGGAAGTAGGACTGCGGCAAAAGATAATAAAAGAAAGAGAGGTGGGGAAGGGATAAGGGTTCTATAAACTTCGTTTTAGCAAGAGACACACTCAGCAGTTAGGGAAACTCATCCTAACCTAGAGTTGTCTATTAGGGAGACTGGCGATACTTGCTATTCTCCTCCCAACCAGAACAAAGTTAGGTGAAGTTATTATCAAATGCTAAGCTACAACCCTAGTTGGAAAAGCAGAATGCTATATGTACGGGGCCTCCAATAGGGAAAATAGGCCAGTGAGGAAAGGAAACAAGGAAAAATTAAATATTTCAAGTATAGTGACAACTTTAAAATAAATATTTCATATATAAATGATAAAAACTTCAGCCGTGAATTTGTATTTCATGTTATAAGAATATTTATCTAAGGATTCTGAACCACATCTTTATTTCAGGAGAGACCTTCCAAATGATATTTAGAATTGGTTTCCTTTTTTAAGGATAATAGCAGTTACAATTACGCCACCTGTAGAAGCCCCGGAAATTGTTTATTAAACATGCATGAAAAAATACAGTATAGTCAACATCTCATATTTTCATTGCAAAAATAAATAATAATAATAATAATAAATAAACAAATAAATATAGAGAAACAGCTTTTTGTGTTAATGTCATGCATGTGGTAAATTTAAGAATCTATTATTATTATTATTATTATTATTATTATTATTATTATTATTATTATTATTGTTATTATTATTATAATTTATACAATTATTATTTTTATTATTATTATTATTATCATTATTATTATTATTATTATTATTATTATTATTATTATTATTATTATTATTATTTTCATTATTATTATTATTATTATTATTAAAATAGCAATATGTATGAAGAAACAGTGAATTGAAAAAAATAAGAATTTTCAAGGTCATTCCAATCAAATTAGAAATAAGCAACGAGAAATATATCTTTGTGGTGTTTAAACCCACTATTAAGCATAATGATAAAGAGATTTTATCTTTTCCCTTCTTCTGCCATTGTGGATGCAGTATCCAGAAGATCACTTTAGCCAATAGGTCGGCATCTGGCGAGGCACGAGTTATTCGATACAGGGTCCATTATATTCGCTATTGCACGGCTCTTAAAACTTTGCCTGAAGAATACAAATATCGCTTTAAGAGTTTGTTGTTTTGTTTTATTAAATATCGATAAACCACTGATATGAAAAGAAGAGTGGGAGTAAGTAGCAAACTGTAATTGATATATAAAAAAAAAAGAAAAATTACACATCACTCGATATTTCATTCTTGTTCCTTATCTTAATTCATCCACCTTTTAACATTTATATTTTGGGAAATATCACATTATATTACGTCTTTTTTATAAATTTCTAGCGACCTTTGAGCAATAACAAATAATTACAAATAGTCTGGGAAGAGAAAAATATTAAATTTCTTAATCATAACCCCACAGATTGGAAGAGATCGTCTTTCATAATTTCACCGTAAGTCAATTTTATGAATCCGTTGGAGAAGCTGACGTCATTGAGAAGAATGACAGGATATTGTGATAATCTAATGTATTATGGAACAGAGAATAGCAGTGGTAAATGGACGATGCCTTGGCTTATTCAGAGAGAGAGAGAGAGAGAGAGAGAGAGAGAGATGAGGAGAGAGAGAGAGAGAGAGAGAGAGAAGAGAGAGAGAGAGAGAGAGAGAGAGAGAGAGAGGAGAGAGAGGAGAGAGAGAGAGAGAGGAGAGAGAGAGAGAGAGAGCACCCTGAACCAATACATAAATTCCTTTTCTTCGGAAAGGCAACTAATTATGTTAACATTTTGAAAATAAATTTCAGTCATAAAAACTTAGCCATTACAGACGTATTTTCTATGAGAGATTTGAAACCTAGAAGAAAATTGGTTGAAAGCAATTATTTTTTTCTACCTCTAAAGATTTATAAACAATTAATTTAAATGTAATTAATTTCAGTTATGAAAAGTAAAAAAAAAAATATATATATCTGTTTTTACCACCGTGCGGATATGAATATGGCAAAAATATCATAGACAAATGGAAACATCATGAGGCACTTTCAAAGATTGTGAAATCTCTTTAGGGACTTATATACTTCAAAGGGTTGAGTAAGCTAATGTGGTAACGTCACTGACTGGTGAACGCCAGACTGGGGTTCGAGTTCCACTCAAACTCGTTATTTTGCTTGGCCACTGCAATCGCTGCAACGTCACCAAACATGTTAGCTAAGGATGGCGGGTTTGGGGGAGCCTATAGGCTGATTTGTTGAGTCATCAGCAGCCATTGCCTAGCCATCTTTCGTCTGAGCTTGTATGGAGAGGGGGTATGGGCTCTGGCCATATGTATATATGGTCAGCCTCTAGGTAATTGACCTTCTTGATAGGGCAATGTCACTATCCCTTGCCTCTTCCATTCATGAGTGGTCTTTAAAGCCTTTGAACATACTACATTGGGTCCTTAACAAGAAAGAAGGTGTTCGGATGAAACTTTATGACTGTAAGGACACGACTGCTTTGTGAAGATTGTTGGACGTAGTACGTCTTCAGACTCCGA
>NC_090740.1:100651941-100659441 GCF_036898095.1 Palaemon carinicauda | reverse complement strand
AAGTCTTTATAGGATTTGTCTTCCTTAAGAAGAGAACTCTTTGAGGGGTTACAGAGTGTATATTTAATAGTTTGGATAACTACAACTGTATATTGAGAAACTTGTAGCACAGACATACGATGGGGTATTAGTCATGGCATCTCATTCAGATGGTGTTCAAGTTCAAGTAAGAGAAAAGGCACCATGATCTGTATTTACCCACTGCTATGCTTATAAGTTGGATCTTGTTCTATCTCAGTCAACAAAATTCATCCTGGAATGTACAAGGTTTTTTGATAGCTGTGAGGTAAATGCTTAATTTTTTCGAACACTACAAAACGAGCGAAATTTCTTGAGATACTGAGAAAACGCATTCCAAAGGCAACACCAAAAAAATGGAGTTTGAATTTTCATATCTTACAATACCATAGGGACCTTTGCAAAATCTTCAACAGTAAGGACAATTATCCTATGTTGTGGGATCCGGAAACTTTAGTGAGAAGCAACAGGTTTTATGAGTGGCTAACTAAACACTCGACATACTTTTTTCTGATGGTTTATAATGAAATTTTCAATAAGAGTGGAACACTTTTCAATGTCTAACAAACCAAAATGATAGATATTTCATATTACATTGAGAAGATTTATGGAACAAAATTCCGAGGACTTTTAAGTAAAGTTTAAAAACTGAATCAAAATTTCGTGCGATAGATCGTATTGAAAAAGAAAGAATAAGAATATTCAAAGTAATTTTCTTTGGAAGCAGCATTTGCTGGTTTTAAGAAATTAAACTCCATTTCATTGTTTCATAGAAATCTTGTCAAAATCCTGCATGCCAAGTGGATAAGGATGCCCTTTGGAAGCTAGGAAAATCATTATAGAAACTGATTTGACATCATAATACTGAATGCTGATTTAGCTGAAATTTCCAATGCACATTTTTCCGAGATAAATCTGTTAAAACCTTGCTGGAATTGTAATTGAAATTTAACTGGCCCAAGCGTTCCCTGAAGCTGTCATTTGGCTGCCAACATTGAGTAATGACTAACGGCAAGTGCCTGATATATATATATATATATATATATATATATATATATATATATATATATATATATATATATATATATATATATATATATATATATACATTATATATACATATATATGTGTATATATATATATATATATATATATATATATATATATATATACTGAATTTATATATATAAATTTATATATATATATGTTCATATATAAATATATATATACATACATATATATATATATATATATATATATATATATATATATATATATATTATATATATATACTGTATATATATGCATTATATATACATATATATATATATATATATATATATATATATATATATACGTATTATATATATATATATAGATATATATATACATATATATATATATATATATATATATATATATATATATATATATATATAATATATGTGTGTGTGTGTGTGTGTGTGTGTGTGTGTGTGTTTATATATACACACACACACATATATATATATATATATATATATATATATATATATATATATATATATATATAAGCTAAAATTTTTTTTCATTTCATTTCCAATTATGTCAACCACGGCAGAATATCTTCACTGAAGTTGCCTTTAATCGAAATTATTATTATTCTTTCTCTTGACTCATACAAACTTAATACGAAGCTACAATAAAGATTATGGCCTTCATCTATATTACAAAATGATGAACTATAAATATCTAGAGTAATTAAATTCAAGAGTTTGACACCTTGTCGAAGGCATTATTGTAGATCAATATAACCTATACGTCTACTTCATGGTCAAATATGTTATTTTAAAAACTCAGTTTTTCCCATTGAATGAAACTTCATAGAAAGTGCCTTGGCGGTAAAGGAGTTTTTTCTCAATATGTCAAGTTTAACATTTTACTTTCGTTTGATTTACAAGAGACTCAAAACCTGGGAACCATAAAGTATAGTAATAATTTCTTCAAGAAAATTAAAGCTTTCCCTTTTCCTAATTTAAAAAGCATAATTCTAATTTACTGAATTATATATCCATATTTTGGTAAAGCTATTGGTAAAACAATTTGTAGGTGACTGCTAACGTTAAGTATTTAAGAACTTTTTAAAAATTACTAAAATTATGAAAGTAAATATTAGATCCATATTTTTCAAGGTTACAGGTTAATTCCTAACACTAAATTCTTGAACTTGATACCTTGATCTCAAAAGTTATAATGATTTGATGGTTGTGATATTTAGAATTAGGTTTTGAATATGAAACGGCAGCTGCCGTGAATCGGGGAATTTTGCATTAAGTTATCTCTCCTAAGGCCTCTTTTTAAACTCAAATATATCAATTCCTAATCATTTTGAGATATTAGATAATGATAATCTGTGACAACAAGATTCTGTCATTGAGATATACCCTAAAATCATTGCATTTAAGTGCAATTGAAATGTAAAATGTCCCTTTCTTTACATGTTTTTTTTATGTTTCCCTTAATATTTAATCTTTATTTTCCCCTTTCTATTCATTTGTCGTTCCTTTTAATCATTCCCTTCATCTCTTCAGGCGCTAGGGGAACTTCATGTTTCACGAAAAAGGAACGAAAAAATACGGAATTGAAATTTTAGTATATTGCCTAGAAGATATATGTATGTATATATATATATATATATATATATATATATATATATATATATATATATATATATATATATATATATATATATATATATATATATATAATTGTTGCTATCTTATCCATAATAAATTCCTTTGAAAATAAAAACCATTTGATCCTACCTAGCAATATCTGGAATAAATCCCAATGTTTGGATTCCTTAGTCAGAACACTCGTGTGTCTATGTGCTTCCTCGCAATTGCATTCGCTGTGCCTGTGATGTCACCCGCACCTACTCAGTTTTGAATGCCAAAGACGAAAACGAGAACAAAAGGAAAAAATTTGTTACCTTAATGCTATTAAAACAATACGCTTTTGTACAAGAGTGAGAGGCTGGGTATGGAAGAAATAGCACGAGGGAGATGTCATCCAAGGTCTAAATATGTTAGGTCTGGTCACGGACGGAGATTAAGCCGCTTGAGACTGCGTGGTGACGTATGCTGGTGGCATAGTTCGCCACTCACCTGGGTGAAGCAGAGTCAATCCATACCTGGTAATCGTTTGGAACATTTAATTTCTTGTCTTATCATCACGAAAAAAAAAAAAGTATTTTGAAATGTTGAAGTATATGTTTTTATTTGTTTGTTATAGTAGAGGGATAAAAGATGATATAACTCTTTCTATCGCTTCCCAAAAGATGAAAAACTTCAAAAGAAACGGGTACCCCTCTGTCACAGCGAATTAGAACTTACCTTTTACAGAGGGATGTTTCCGTACTTGAAAACCAACAAGATTCAGATAAAGTGTGCAATGAGAGAACTTTATCACAAGGTTCATTGCACAAGAAAGGACATGAAAAATCCCTTGAACTAGGGGGAAATATATAACACTAGAAAGAGAACTCTGCCTTTTAGCGATGACACTTGCAGCATTCGATGATATCGAGGAAGAGCGTTCTTTAGACATGTCCTTTCAGGAGGCTATGGTAAAATAGGTTCTATTGTAAGAAAATTCCTTCAGTAACAGTTGTTAAGAACAGTACTTGATTCAGAAGAAAGAACCTGGATAGAAGACATTTCTAAATCCTAAGGAGCATTTGTTCATCCCTGTAATGAATATCTTAATAGACAATTAGAGGTTATTTGAGTGCCACCATGGAGAGACGGTGTTAAAGACTAGTAATGGAGCCATTAAGAAATTTTCGAGTGATGTTAAAAGTTTTGTTGATTTACCAGAAGAGGTAATAGGTGTGAACTCATATTTTAGAATCGGGTTCTAAACAGAACAGTTGAAAAATGTCAAAGTTTTAAGGTATTGGGAGTAAAATATGAAGGAACTTTGTATTATTAGATGTTAGTGTCCTTATTTTGTATATACAGTATATATTATCTCATATATACCTTATATACCAGGTTTTCAATAGCATTGTTTGATTTTCTTTTAAATGAATATCTGGTCTAATTAATTCACAAGCTGTAATGTTTAACTACTGATGATCGATTATTGTAAACAATTTTAATTAATTAATTTGAACTCGGTCATTTCTTTATGTTTGTAATAGAAATAAAAACACAATTTTAAGCCGTCATTCTAAATAAAAAACAATGACTAAAAATTATCTCTCTCTCTCTCTCTCTCTCTCTCTCTCTCTCTCTCTCTCTCTCTCTCTCTCTCTCTCTCTCTCTCACGCACCTGCACACAGAAGTAAAATAAAATTGAAGTACCGAAAAAGGATTGATATAATTTGTTTCAACTGGTAAGGACTTTAAGGTTTTCTGATGAGCTGCCAAAAATCTTATCTCTTCACACATACTTGTGAGGCCAATAAATGCTGATACAGCGGGTGAAAAAAAGGATTTCCCAAGGAGGATTGGAAAAACTGGGCTGGTATGGAATTTACAATTTCGTAGGATCTTCTGATTACCTTGTGTCCTTCACTGACATGCTAGTCCGTCTTTTAGTAGACAAGGTAAAAGAAGCATCATCTACGAAAGCTAAGAAAACCAAATCTGTACGAAATGATATCATTTAATTACACAGGAGAGGAAAATAGAGAGTTGAGTATTTCCTTCCCATATAGGTTAATGGCTGCACGTACCCGAGATGCCGCCCAATGACATCAGCTCTTGACCTCTGGTCGGTGCTTGACCAGAACTTACATATATAGACCTTGATGCCATTTCTGGATTCACTTGTTCTCGTTTACTTCCTTATTTCTTCTCTTTCTGTGGGTGATTTTTCTTCTTCTTTTTTTTTTGTGGGGGGGGGGGGGGGGGGGCCTTTGTATCAGACGAGCCTTTAAGACGTTTGTAGAAACTAGGCTTCGGACTATCGATAACATTAATTACAAAATTAGCAACTATAACAATCATCTATGCCCTGGTAACTATAATCAATATGGTATTAAATGTTAGAATTGTTCAAATTATGATCATACAGTAAATCCATATATATCTACAAGCATATTAAAGTATTAACAGGATAACATCAGGTGTAGGGCAATTACGGGAAAAAAATAGGATAATCTTATATTGCTCCTGTTCCTGGAAATATTCATCATATAGATTTTAATCGTATTTCTAGTTTAGTATGACCAAGGGATCATGCGGTCATAAGTTCACTTTATTCTACAAACGCATTTCGCTTTATTACTTCCCATATTTTTTTTTAAACCATGTGAATGTAATCAATAATTATAATAATAATAATAATAATAATAATAATAATAATAATAATAATAATAATAATAATAATAATAATAATCTAGATCAAACCAACACTACGGTATAGCTAATGTACGATTTTTCGATAACTGTTTAGTGACGAATAATACTTTTGGGTAATAGTGCTTTTTCTCTCTGAAGATGAAACTGTATACACGAATCACTTGCTGCTTTGCAAGCAAAGCCAATCCGTTGCAATGTCTCTGCTATTGACAAACAATTTTATAGGTAACATTCAAAAGGTATTTAATATCATTTAAGAAAATTTAATATTTGAAATATGATTTCAACTAGGATCAAGATCTGTATGTTAATTAGATATGTACCTACAGAGATACTCTACATTTCTAGACTTTAAGATAACAATATATCCCTCTTCCAATATTTCAAATATAATCCTTCATAGAATTATAATCGAAAAGGAATCTTTTGCGATTTTCAGTAACTAATGCACATACTTATTTGTTAGAATCTTTAACTCTATACTCAACCCTATTCCTTTTGTATTTGATTTCACTGAAAGAGATGTGTTTGCAAGATATGCCCTTATGCTTTAGTACTCCTTGCAGGCCTATCTATTTTGATACTTTTTACTCTACGACACGTAAATAGCTGATCACATAATCATGTTTGAAAAAATAGGGGAGGAACGATGTTTCCAAGAAAACTAAGATACTTTTATTTTGAGTAGCTAAAGTTAATTAACTTGTAATTATAGTTATTTGAATATAGTTAATAAAGTTCTTAATAAGAATTTCGCTGAATTTCAATTATAAATGAAACAAGCTTATTTGTTTATTACCATATTTTGTGTGTAATTGTGAGTTTCTTTACTCGAAAGATATCTGGGAAAACACACACACACAAACATACATACATAGACACACACACACACACACACACACACACACACACACACACACACATATATATATATATATATATATATATATATATATATATATATATATATATATATATATATATATACACCATACTTAGCAAATAAATCTTCTTCTTCTTCTTCTTCTTCTTCTTCTTATTATTATTATTATTATTATTATTATTATTATTATTACTTGCTAAGCTATAACCTCAGGTAAAAAGATGGATGCTATAACCCAGGGGGCCTCAACGGAGAAAATAGGAAAGGAAATGAGGAACAAGGAAATGTTTTAAGAACATAACGACATCAAAATAAATATTTCCTTAATAAACTATAAAAACTTTAACAAAACAAGAGGAAGAGAAATAAGATAGAATAGTTCGCCCGAGTGTACCCTCAAGCAATAGAACTTTAACCCAAGACAGTGGAAAACCATAGTACATAGGCTGTGGCACTGCCCAAGACTAGATTTAGGATTGTCCTTCTCCTAGAGGATCTCCTTATAGACAGACGTAAAGTCATATAAACTTTTGTTAACTTTTCCAAAATTTTTGGCCAAACTTCCGATTGAAAAGTTAGTAATCAGAAAATTTATTTGGCCTTGATGAAATAAAAACCTAAACTCATTACATGTAATTTAAGTGAAAGTTAAGGGTAATTTATTCGAAAACATCTTGTTGTCTTTTAATGTCAACTTGAAAAAAAAATGGTTCTTGACGAAAAAAACTACAATTTCTGATCAAGTAGAAGCCTTCTTGCATGTAACAAGGGTTCACCGGTTACATTTATCTGAAATCGTCGGAAACAACTTTTACGAAATAATAAAAAAAGGTGTTTTACGTACTCTAGAATGGTACAAGTAAAGTTATAATCAAAAGAACACCGACACTCGGGGGAAATCTATCGTCAGATGTCTCTAGTGTTTCCATGGCAAAACAGACAACGAGTTACTCTTCTTAAAACTTCTACGAAATGGGCTGTGCATACTGCAACCTTAGTGAATCAAAAACTGTAAAGGGCTGTCTTTGTTAGAAAAGGCATAAAACTGTTGCAGATTGAGTTGCCATATTTCAATTCTGTATAATCGTTAGACATCTCGACTATCCACTTGAAATACAAAACACACATCCATACCACCCTACACCCCCCCCCCTCCACACACACCCACACACACACTTATAGATATACGAGGAGTATATATATATATATATATATATATATATATATATATATATATATATATATATATAT